>NC_090028.1:1220000-1462500 GCF_037176765.1 Anolis sagrei | reverse complement strand
TGACACAAGGCACGGAAGGAAGGCTGGCCTGGCATCAGAGAATCCTAGAGTTGGAAGAGTCCTCGTGGGCCATCCAGTCCAACCAAATTCTGCCAAGAAGCAGGAATATTGCATTCAAAGCACCCCCGACAGATGACCATCCAGCCTCTGCTTAAAAGCCTCCAAAGAAGGAGCCCCCACCAAACTCCGAGGCAGAGAGTTCCACTGCTGAACAGCTCTCACAGTCAGGAACTTCTTCCTCATGCGCAGGTGGAATCTCCTTTCCTGAAGTTTGAAGCCATTGTTCTGTGTCTTATTCTCCAGGGCAGTAGAAAACAAGCTTGCTCCCTCCTCCCTATGACTTCCTCTCACATATTTATACATGGCTCCCATCATGTCTCTGAAGTCGAGGAGGAATTTAAAAGGGTCTCGCCCTGAAGGAGAGACCCCTGCGGACCGAGCAAAGAGGGCTCGCTACTTTGGTGAGCAAAAGAAAGGAGAAGCTGCAATTTTTGCATGGACAATAAAAAAGGATCGTGTCCTTTGGGGCTCGGAGTTGTCCCCCCAGGGGAGGTGGTCGCTTGGCATTAATGATCCTATCTCAATAGGACAAAGGAGGCCTTTGGAAAGCCACACTTTGTCCTGATCTGTTACTCATTCAAACCTTCCTCCACTAAAACTTCAGCCAAGATTGCCTCATTGTTTCCTTATCTCAGCACCAGGAAAATCTGGATTTTGGCAGGCTTGCCAGTCTTCAATGTTTATTGCCACCAAAGACAATAGGCTGGCTTTTGGGAATTTCCCTACGTTCCCAAAAGAATCTCACAAAGTTGAAGGAAGCGCCACCGAGATGATTTTATTGCGATCCAGCTGGAAAGGATGAAAGCCTTCGACAATATATATAATATTGATAATAATATTGTAATGTAATACAATATAATATTACAATATAATATATTGTAATATTACAATATAATTGTATAGTATAATATAGTGATGTATATCACTGATATTGCTATACATCACTATATTAGTCATGATATAATGTATTGTGTGTGTGTGTGTGTGTGTGTATATATATATACACACACACACACACACACACACACACACCTCTACAGCTGGGAGGAGGCTTGGCCGCCTCCTGAGTGCCTGGGCCAATCACTGGTCTTCTGCTGCCTCGGCGTCCTGACGAATCAGGAGAGAGGGAGGCGGGACAAGAGGGAAACAATGCATTCTTGAGTGGATTATGGTGATATGAAATGTCCAAGCAACCAGCAAGTCTTGGGGGGGGGGGGGGGGCGCGGAGAGCCAGCCTTTTCTATTGTCTTTGAATGGCTGCAATCAATGTTGATGCCTGCCAAGCCTGCCATAACCCGGATTTTTCCAGTGCTGAGATATAGAAACAATGAGGGGATTTTAGCTGAAGTTTCAGTGGAGGAAGATCTGAATGAGTAACAGATTAGGACTAAGTGTGGCTTTCCGAAGGCCTCCTTTGTCCTATTGAGATAGGATCATTAATGCCAAGCGACCGCCTCACCTGGGGGGACCAACTCTGAGCCCCAAAGGTCACGATCCTTTGTTATTGTCCATGCAAAAAGTGTCTTTTGATAAGGGTTTTTTTCAACTGAGGATTTCCTTCTTTCCAGGGTCATGGAGGTGGCTTCTTATATTTTTATACATTTTTCAATAAAGGGGAATTGGGCAAAAAGGTCAGGAAAAGGTCAGGGAGGAATATATAGAAATATAGAAATTATGTTATAGAAAACATACCCACTTATCCCTCCCACCAGAGTCCCATAGAAATTCAAGAGAGCACATAAGTGTAAAGACATCTGTGTGTTTAGTTAGTTATTCTCCAGGGCAGCAGAAAACAAGCCTGCTCCCTCCTCTCTGTGGCTTCCCCTCACATATTTATACATGGCCCTCATCATGTCTCCTCTCCGCCTTCTCTTCTGAAGGCTAAACATGCCCAGCTCTTTAAACCGCTCCTCATAGGGTTTGTTCTCCAGACCCTTGCTCCTTTGAGTCACCCTCCTCGGAACACAACAATGTATAGAAAGGCACGGGCGATTTTGGTGTTGTTTTGCTGTTGTTTTTTTGCAACAAAAAAGCCCACTATATGGTTCAGATGTGGATGGCACTTTCACCATTTGGAGCCATATTCACTGTATTGGGTTGTTGTAGGTTTTTTCAGGCTATATGGCCATCTTCTAGAGGCATTTTCTCCTGACATTTGAATGAACAAAATCTGGCTACCAATATTAAAAGCTCTAAAATTGCAACAGCAAAACAACAGAGGGGAAGCAATCAGGCACATCTAATGACCTCCCAACAAAAGATTGCCCCAGGCACTGCCAGGCCATCAAGTTGAAACATTCACACCTAGCTCCAACAGACAAGAGTTCTTTGTCCCACCCTGGTCATTCCACTGATATATAAAACAATTTTCCTAGTTCCAATAGACCTCACTACCTCATAGGATGCTTGCCATAAATGCAGGCAAAACATCATTAGAGAATGCCTCTAGAACATGGCCATATAGCCCGAAAAAACATACAACCCAGTGATTCTGGCCATGAAAGCCTTCGACAATATTATGGATTTAATTGCTTTTAACTCATGTATGTTTATTTATTTATAGCATTTACATTCCGCCCTTCTCCTCACCCCGCAGGGGACTCCGGGCGGACTACAGTGCACACATATATGGCAAACATTCAATGCCAATTTTTGACATACAAACATATACAGACATAGACAGAGGCTATTTAACTTTTTTGGCCATCAGGGGAGCTGTCGCTTTCATCGCCCATCTGCGACGCTGATGAAGCACTTCCGCATTCCCCACATGCTTCCCCACTGGAATGCTTTGCTGGAATCTTCTTTATGGCCTCATAAATCAGTTAATTTAGCCTCCCCACACTTTAATGTAAGGGCAAAGTTCCCAAGATCCAAAGGCAAAAACATGAAGCATAATCCCTTAGCAATGGTCAAACAAAAGTCCATGGTAAACAGCTGAAAACAAGACCCAAACCCCAGAATCAGGAAGCCAGAAGCGTGCTGCTAAAAGCCAAAGAAAATCCCCAGAAGTTAACATGGGAAGAGCAATGTTGGACTGACAAAGACTGCCTGTCAGCTACAAGACTAAATACCCTTTGCGAACATGAAAGCATTGCGTTGCCCTTTTTAAGGTGGTACCAGGCATGTAGCCGGGGGGCTTCAGCCCCCCCCCCCCCAAATTCTCATGGTGGTCCACAAAAAGGCCTTACTGGTCCATTATTTAAACTGTTATGTTTATTCATATCATGATCTGATCACCATACTCAATATATCCCATACGCATGGGAGTATTGGGGTAACGATACAAAAGGTTTGCTAGGGTAGACCCTCTTTCACTCAGACTCAGCCCCCCCCCCGAAACAAACTCAGCCTCCCCCCCCCCCCCCCCGAATCGAAATCCTGGCTACGGGCCTGGGTGGTACCTAATTTTCCTACTTGACAGATGAAACTGTCTTTCGGGTTGCAAAGGTCGACAACAGGCTACACACTCCAACCTGGGCAGGCTTCGAACTCATGACCTTTTTGGTCAGAGTGCTCTTAATGCAGCTGACACTCAGTCTGCTGCGCCACAATCCCGGTGCTGAAATGGGCTGGATAGAAATAATGTAAATAAATAAATAATAATACATTTCTCGTCCGGGATTTTGACATTTTGTAGGATTTCTCCTGTCATTTCTAGTTGATTTTTTTCCTCAACATGAGGCTTTGAGGAAATGAGCCACAGATGGTTCTCGCAATCCGAGGGAACAAAAGGAGGAGGAGGAAGCGGGGAGAGTTTTCCTCCCCAAAGAACCTGGATGTCAACAAAGCAGCCTTCTCTGGTTGCGTACATCCAAAAAGCAACCCCGTCTAAGATGTCGGGAAGGGGAAAGCCAGGAATCAAATGAGAAAACCCTAATCTGTCCAATCCCTCTGAAGCGGATGAGGCCGCAAATTGGAAGATCAATGGCGGGAGGGTTTAATTACACCCGGTTTAGCCCTTAAACCCAATCAGGATTACACGAAGGAGCCATCTGGACTCAGACAACCACTGCAGGGCTTCTCGGACGGCGTTGCAAGGAAATCCGTAGGATAATAGATCCCATGGATTTCTTCATCAAGTGATCCTAATTAAAATCGTAAAGGGAACCCAAAGATTGGAAGGGATTCTATCCAAAATGGAGTTGTAATTAAAACTCTGCCAAGGTCCATGACTTTGGAGGGTGGCAGGAAAGGAGGGACGCCTCCCAGATGTATGTTTCCCAGGTTACCCATGTTAACTTCTGGGGATTTTCCTTGGCTTTTCGCAGCACGCTTCTGGCTTCCTGAGTCTGGGATTTGGGTCTGGTTTTTAACTGTTTACCATGGACAATGTTGTCTGACCATTGCTAAGGCATTATGCTTCATGTTTTTGCCTTGACCACATTTCTGTGTACGAACCCAAGCGATCTCTTCGATCATCTGGAGAGGCCCTGCTCGCACTCCCACCTCCTTCGCAGGCACGATTGGTGGGGACGAGGGAGAGGGCCTTCTCGGGGGTGGCCCCCCGATCCTGGAACTCACTTCCCAAGGACATCAGGCATGCCCAACTCTGGCAATCTTTAGGAGCCTGAAAACGTGCTTGTTCCAGTGTGCCTGCCCAGAATAAGGAAAATTCCCAGCAATATGCCCTCAAATTCACTTTACGACTGGTTTAGGACTGACTGTGCTCCCTCATCTCTCTTTAAAAACCCTCCTAGCAGATATATCCTTCCTTGTTCATGCCCAGCGTTTATTTTTTAATTTTTAAACTGTTACATTTGGCCCGGCCATAGGTTTTTAAATCCTTGTGTGTGTTGTGACTCAGCTTGACTCTGAGTCTGAAGCTGAGCTGTTTGGGCCTGTCTGAGCCTGACTTCCTGCAGGATGAGGAGAAGGCTGATGGTTTATAGATTCCTGTACATGTTTCAGACGGAGCTGATAGTGTGGCTGCTGAAGGAGAAACAGCAAGTCAGTTCCCCGGGGAAAGGAACGTTCCTTTCGTTAAAGAGACTGATAGCGAGAGTGAAATCCCACACGGCCAGGTGGAGGATCCGTCCCAGCTGGACCCAGATAAGGGGTTGCGTAGCCTTACAGATAATGAATTAATGAGCAGACAAGATCATTTGCAATTAAGGCTTCGGAGAAGCACTCACTTGGTCAGCAAGCGAGAAGCCAAAGGTGCCAAAGGTCAACGCAATGCTTTCATGTTCACAAAGGGTATTTAATCGTGTAGTTTTTGTCAGTCCAACATTGCTCTTCCCATGTTAACTTCTGGGGATTTTCCTTGGCTTTTCGCATCACGCTTCTGACTTCCTGAGTCTGGGATCTGGGTCTTGCTTTCAACTGTTTACTATGGACTTTTGTTTGTCCATTGCTAAGAGATTATGCTTCATGTTTTTGCCTTTGGATCTTGGGAACTTTGCCTTTACATTTAAGTTTCTGTTTTGCCTATGGAACTATTGCATTTCTATTTCTTTGTTTTGATTTCGCTTTTCTCAATAAACTACAAAAACCTACAGCCTTGGTGTGGTGCTGTCTGGAGCAAGGTGAAAACTACCCTGAGTTGCAACAGTCTCTAGTTTTATAGTTTTTGTTTTGCTTTTATGGTTTTTATGTGTATTATGATGTGGGTTGTTGTAGGTTTTTTCAGGCTCTATGTCCATGTTCTAGAGGCATTCTCTCCTGACGTTTCGCCTGCATCTATGGCAAGCATCCTCAGAGGTAGTGAGGTCTGTTGGAACTAGGAAAACGGGTTTATATATCTGTGGAATGACCCTAAGTTGCAGCGGTGTGTTACTGTTTATTGGTTATTGTTTATATGTGATTTATATTAATTGTATTGTATTTATTGTTTTTGTTTATTGCTTTTGTTTATTGATGTACCATTGGGCTTGGCCTCATGTAAGCCGCTCCGAGTCCCTTGGGAGATGGTGGTGGGGGATATATAAAACTTTATTATTATTTATTATTATTATTAAATTCCCATAGAAACAGCTTCTAACACGACTGGGAATGTTCAGGCTGTGGGACCATTAAGAAGGCTCTTTTTGAGAAAAGCTTACTGGGAAAAGAGTCATTTGGATAGATTTTGGATAGATATTACTCCAAAGCATGGAGAAACACGCTTAGATGCCTCCTGCCAAGGAAAAAGGCCGACGAGAGCAAATGCCGGGGCAGGAAGAGCAACAAGTGATCCTTCAAACTCCCATAAGTCCCAGCCAACATGGCTGACAGGGAAGGAAGACAAGTACACCGGTCCAAAAACAGATTCAGAGGGTCAAGTGTTTCTTTGACCAAAAATGAACCCCAGAAAGAGTAAAAACAATCCCAACTGATGTCCGCAAGCAAACCCAGTTGCGTGGACACCTTAAGAGAGACACTAAAACATTAAATCCTTTCTGAAATGTTTCTGCTCCGGCCAAGACTGCATCAGAGCATCTTCAGGCGAAGAGGGTTCAAGCCGAACCATGCCGTGATTCCCTGTTGGGTTCTAGACGAGCCAAGACAAGGGTTCAAGGTCCGGCAGCCCCTCAGGCGTCCAGCTCGCTGTGCTTCCTCTTCCTGTAGTTCTGGACCAGGCTGGAGGCCGTGATCTGGGAGGCCTGCCCCATCTCCCAGCCCTGGAAGTCGTTCAGCCCCTTCTGCCCGGCCCGGAACAAGCCCCGCTCCATCTCGTCCAGCCGGGCCACTAAGGCCGACGTGTCCTCATTGAAGGCGTTCTGGGAGGAGTCCATGATGCGGCGGAAGCGGCTGATGAAGGTCTACAAGAGAAGGGAGAGAGTCAGAACAGCCTAGGGTTGGGCAAGCTTCAGCCCTCCCACAAGGTGTTTTCTACTTCAAATCCCACAATTCCTATCAGCCATAGAGCTGTTTGACAGTGGAATCTGTTGGGCAAATGGGCTTATTAACTAAAGACCCTCCTCATGAATGCACAGCGGAGGAACTTAGCAGCAGCAGCAGTGTGACCCAGCACCAGTAGCTCAAAGTGATAAAAAGAACAAAAACACACAGAGCTATGTTATCTCTTCCTCTGGAGCAAAATAACATGGTTGTACTATTTACAAGAACAAGGTCTCAATAACACAAACTTCCTTCTTTGCTTCCACGGTGGGCTTCTTTCTCATGCAGGTAAACAGCTTTGCTCTCACAGAGGCTCCTCTCACAATGGAATTTCACAAGAGCTTCACACAGTAGCTTTACACACAAGGCCTTCAACCTGGGGCTGCTTTCACAGAAGCTTCTCACACCAGGCCTTCTAACACTGAGGCCTACCTCCCAATGAGACCTTCTCCCACTGAGAGCTCTCTCAGACTGAGGCAAGCTAACACTGAGGCCTACCTCACACTGAGGCCTACCTCACACTGAGACCTTTCTCCCACTGAGGCTTTCTCCCACTGAGGGCTCTCTCAGACTAAGGCGAGTAAACACTGAGGCCTACCCATACTGAGACCTTTCTCCTACTGAGCCCTTATCCCACTGAGGGCTCTCTCAGACTGAGGCAAGTAAACACTGAGGCCTACCCATACTGAGACCTTTCTCCTACTGAGTCCTTATCCCACTGAGGGCTCTCTCAGACTGAGGCGAGCTAACACTGAGGCCTACCCATACTGAGACCTTTCTCCTACTGAGCCCTTATCCCACTGAGGGCTCTCTCAGACTGAGGCGAGCTAACACTGAGGCCTACCCATACTGAGGCCTACCTCACACTGAGGCCTTTCTCCCACTGAGGCCCTTCTCCCACAGAGACCTTTCACAGACTGAGGATTACTAAGCTACAGGCACACCTGTTTATATTGAACTATAGTTTTTGCTGAGTCATGGCACTCTTTCAGTGCTTGACTCACATTTTTGTAATTAAAAATACCTAGTTAACTTTTAATATTTGCTGCTGCTTTGGAGTCTAATGGAATTTCCATATCTGGAAGAGCTTAGAGTCTGGGTGGCCCTCAGTCTGTGAAAGGTCTCTGTGGGAGAAGGGCCTCAGTGTGAGGTAGGCCTCAGTTTTCGCTCGCCTCAGTCTGAGAGAGCCCTCAGTGGGGAAGGCCTCAGTGGGAGAAAGGTCTCAGTGTGAGGTAGGTCTCAGTATGGGTAGGCCTCAGTGTTTACTCGCCTCAGTCTGAGAGAGCCCTCAGTGGGAGAAGGCCTCAGTGGGAGAAAGGTCTCAGGGTGAAGTAGGCCTCAGTGCTAGAAGGCCTGGTGTGAGAAGCTTCTGTGAAAGAAGCCCCAGGCTGAAAGCCTTGTGTGTAAAGCTATTGTGTGAAGCTCTTGTGAAATTCCAGTGTGAGAGGAGCCTCTGTGAGAGCAAAGCTCTCTTCCTGCCTGGCACGAATAAGGTTGGCTGGCCCTTGGGGCCTCTCTCTCCCAACTTTAGGATCCAATAATAATAATAATAATAATAATAATAATAATAATAATAATCTTTATTTATACCCCGCCACCATCTCCCCAATGGGGACTCGGAGCGGCTTACATGAGGCCAAGCCCAAACAACAATTATAATAAAGAAAAACCAAAAACGCAAACCGAAAACACAAATAATAAACAGTAACATAAAACAAATACATAACAATACATGATTTTAAAATGTGAGTTGCTTTGAACTGATGATGGGAACGACAAAAGAGGCTGGAGGGAGGCCGATCAGAAGCAAAGGGAAGGCTTCCGAGGCCACAGTGGTGCAATGGGTTAAACCCTTGTGCTGCTGAACTGCTGACCTGAAAATTCGCAGTTTGAATACACGGGACGGGGTGAGCTCCCACTGTTAGCCCTAGCTCCTGCCAACCTAGCAGTTTGAAAATGTGAGTAGATCAATAAGTACCGCTTCGGCGGAAAAGGGCAAAAGATGCTCCAAGTAGTCATGTCGGCCACATGATCAGAAGGTGTCTACAGACACAGGCTCCTCAGCTTGGAAACAGAGAAAGAGCACCGCCTCCTGAGCCGGAAATGAAAGGAGAAGCCTTTGCCTTTGTCTGTGTATTTCGCATTGTAACAAGGCATTGAATCTTTGCCTGTGTCTGTTTATATATTGCAATCTGCTCTGAGTCACCTCGGGGAGAAGGTCGGAATATAAATCAAGTATTATTATTATTATTATTATTATTAAATATTATTATTAAAACCGCTCTGAGTCCCCCTCGGCTTGAGAAAAGCGGCATACAAATACTGTAAATAATAATAATAAATATTATTATCCTGCAACTAAAGTGTCGTTCTACCTGCAGGATCGTCTGCGCGAGTTCTGCATTTTCAGGACTGTCAAAATTCAGCATCTGGGAGCCGAAGGCATAGTAGTAGGGCCCCAGCTTGTGCAGGTCCACCACGTTGGCGTCAGCACTGAAGACGGTCCGCCAGCTCTCCTTGTAAACAGCCGGCAGCTCCACCGAAATGATCCTCTGCTTGTTGTCGTAGAGGCCTTTGGCCAGCCACAGCGGCAGCTCCAGTTTTGTGCCCTGCAAGCCACAGGAAAGGGGAAAAGAGGCAGAAAAGTGAATACCATACTTCATCGCATAATAGTTGCACCCCCATTGGGGGGGGGGGGGGACAGCGGCAAAATTGTATTTTTATTTTCCTTGCATAATAGTCGCACCCCCATTTGGGGGGGGGGCAGCGGCAAAATTGTATTTTTATTTTCCTTGCATAATAGTCGCATCCCCATTTGGGGGCCCAGCAGCAAAATTGTATTTTTATTTTCCTTGCATAATAGTCACACCCCCATTTGGGGGGGGGGCAGTGGCAAAATTGTATTTTTATTTTCCTTGCATAATAGTTGCATCCCCATTTGGGGGGGGGAGAGGCAAAATTGTATTTTTATTTTCCTTGCATAATAGTTGCATCCCCATTTGGGGGGGGGGGGAGAGGCAAAATTGTATTTTTATTTTCCTTGCATAATAGTCGCACCCCCATTTGGGGGCCCAGCGACAAAATTGTATTTTTATTTTCCTTGCATAATAGTCGCATCACATTTGGGGGGGCAGCAGCAGCAAAATTGTATTTTTATTTTCCTTGCATAATAGTCGCACCCCCATTTGGGGGGGCAGCGGCAAAATTGTATTTTTATTTTCCTTGCATAATAGTCGCACCCCCATTTGGGGGCCCAGCGGCAAAATTGTATTTTTATTTTCCTTGCATAATAGTCACACCACCATTGGGGGGGGAGGCAGTGGCAAAATTATAATTATATTTTCCTTGCATAATAGTCGCATCCCCATTTGAGGGGGCAGCAGCAAAATTGTATTTTTATTTTCCTTGCATAACAGTTGCATCCCCATTTGGGGGGAGTGGCAAAATTGTATTTTTATTTTGCTTGCATAATAGTCGCACCCCCATTTTGTGGGGAATTGACAAGGGCAAATGCAGTAGTATTATCTGCTAGGATACGGAGCCCCCGGTGGCGCAGTGGGTTAAACCCCTGTGCCGGCAGGACTGAAGACTGACAGGTCACAGGTTCGAATCCGGGGAGAGCACGGATGAGCTCCCTCTATCAGCTCCAGCTCCTCATGAGAGAAGCCTCCCACAAGGATGATAAAACATAAAAACATCCGGACGTCCCCTGGGCAACGTCCTTACAGATGGCCAATTCTCTCACACCAAAAGCGACTTGCAGTTTCTCACATCACTCCTGACATGACCAAAAATAAATAAATCTGTGTTTCTCAGCCTGGGGGTCGAGACCCCTGGGGAGGTGCCAGAGGGGTCACCAAGGACTTTTCTGTTGGTCATGGGGGTCTCTGTGTGGGAAGTTTGGCCCAATTCTATCGTTAGTGAGGTTCAGAATGCTCTCTGACTGTAGCTGAACTATAACTCCCAGTAACAACAACTCTAAAATGTCAAGATCACATTTGGGCATATGGAGTATTCATGCCAAGTTTGGTCCAGATCCATCATTGTTTGAGTCCACAGTGCTCTCTGGATGTAGGTGAACTCAAGGTCAATGCCCACCAAACCCTTCCAGTAATTGCTGTTGGTCGTGCGAGTTCTGTGTGCCAAGATTTTTTTATTTTTTTATTATTTACTTTACTTATATACCGCTGTTCTCAGCGCGAAGGCGACTCACAGCGGTTCACAACCAATAAAAACAACAATAATTCAATGCAACATATATCAACAATTAACAACTTAACATATTACCCAATCAATAAACACTTACTACAATAACCGATCACAGTCGTCTCATTATCAAAAACATAATCCAGATTCGTCATCCATTGTTCCATTCCTATGTTCATTACCAATCACTGCACTAATTATTTGAACGCCTGCTCAAACAGCCAGGTCTTCACCTTTTTGCGGAATACCATTAGAGATGATGCTAGCCTAATGTCCGTAGGAAGGGCGTTCCACAGCCGAGGAGCCACCACCGAGAAGGCCCTATCTCTCGTCCCCGCCAGCCGAGCTTGAGAAGCAGGCGGGATCGAGAGCAGGGCCTGGTTCAATCCCGTCGTTGGTGGAGTTCGGAATGCTCTTTGATTTTAGGTGAACTATAAATCCTAGCAACTACAACTCCCAAATGACAAAATAAAAAAAAATTGGGTGATAGTCACTCCTTGTGTTGTGAGATGTTTTGTTGCCAAATTTGGTGTGATTTCGTTCATTGGTTCTGTTGTTTTTAAGGAACTCCTTATGCATTTATATATAGAGAGAGATATGATACAGATATTGTACTATGCGAATAATATAATATATGGTATGTATATATATCTTGTAAGCCTCTCTGAGTCCCCTTCAGGGTGAGAAAGGCGGCAGAGAAATGTCAATGAATGAATGAATGAATGGCTGTGGGTGTCTCCAGGGAGGACTTCCGGTGTGGCGCGCGGGGCCTGCCGGGAGTTGTAGTCCCGTGCTGTTCTCTGCTCACCTCAGGCAGGGCGTCGAGCGGGGCCTTTCCGAGGGCGAGGGCCAGGCGCGGGAGGGCGGCCTGGGCGCGGCAGGGCATCCGCTCGTGGGACATCAGCAGGTCCGGCAGCGAGAGGAAGCTCTCCTCGGGGCCCAGCCCCGGCTCCACCGCCGAGTAGGCCTCCGCCGACATGGCGCCTCAGTTTCAAATCCGCGCATGCGCAGACGCTTCTCCCGACGCCCCTCCCCTCTCGGCCCGCCAGAGCAAATGGATGGGGAAAGTGCGCACGCGCGAAGGTGCAGCGCGGGTTGAACTGCGCCTGCGCGAAAGCAGGGATGCCTTTGTTGGTGGGACTTCCAGTCCCAGAAGGCCGGGGAAGTGCACATGCGCGAATGTCCCGCACGGGTTGAACTGCGTGCGCTGAAGCTGGTATGCCTTTCTTTCTGGGACTTCCATTCTCAGAAGGCCGGGGAAGTGCGCACGCGCGAATGTCCCGCGCGGATTGAACTGCGCCTGCGCAAAAGCAGGGATGCCTTTCTGGGACTTCCATTCCCAGAAGGCAGGGGAAGTGCGCACGCGCGAATCTGCCGCGCGGGTTGAACTGCGCCTGCGCGGAAACAGGACTATCTTTCTTTCTGGGACTTCCACTCCCAGAAGCCTCAGCAACCTTAGCCAATGATCAGGGATTATGGGAAATGAAGTCCAAAAACACCTAGAGGGCCAAAGCTTGGGAACTATGTCTTCTAAGCCACATTGGCTGCTCTTTTAACCCATTCTTGACCACTCTGAGCTTCTCAAACTCATTCAGACTCTCTTCCCATGCAACATTCCCCTTTTTTTATTATTATTATAATATTATTATTTTATAGGAAGGCTAATGCTTGCAATAGGGACCCCTGAAATATATTAAATCTGGCATTGCATTGATGGAGTAATTGGATGCAACGTCCAACTTTGTTTCTGCAGAGAAACTAATGCTTCTGAGGTCAACATTGACACCGAAATGCAACACTGCCCGAGCTCTGCGAGTGCAGCATTCTTCCGAATGAAGCAGGGAGTGTTTGAGAACCGGGACATCTGTAGGGAGACCAAGGGGCTTGCTTATAAAGCTATTGTCCTTCCAACCCTGCTCTATGCCTGCAAAACGTGGACCGTCTACAGACGTCAACATTGAGACTGAAATACAACACCGCCTGAACTCTGCGAGTGCAGCATTCTTCCGAATGAAGCAGAGAGTGTTTGAGGACTGGGACATCTGAAGGGAGACCAAGGGAGTTGTTTATAAAGCTATTGTCCTCCTAACCCTGCTCTACGCCTCTGAAACGTGGACTGTCTACAGATGTCAACACTGACACCGAAATACAACACCGCCTGAGCTCTGCGAGTGCAGCATTCCTCCGAATGAAGCAGAGAGTGTTTGAGGACCGGGACATCCGTAGGGAGACCAAGGGGCTTGTCTATCAAGCCATTGTCCTCCCAACCCTGCTATACGCCTGCGAAACGTGGACTGTCTACAGACGTCACATGCAACTCCTGGAACGATTCCATCAGCGTTGACTCCGGAAGATCCTGCAAATCTCTTGGGAAGACAAGTGGTGGAAGAAGAAGCAAAGACCACCAGCATCAAAGTGATGGTCCTCCGCCATCAACTCCGCTGGACAGGCCACGTTGTCCGGATGCCTGACCACCGTCTTCCAAAGCAGTTGCTCTACTCCAAACTCAAGAATGGAAAATGGAATCTTTGTGGACAGGAAAAGAGATTGAAAGATGGGCTCAAAGCCAACCTTAAAAACTCCGGCATAGACACTGAGAACTGGGAAGCCTTGAGTGCTCCAGTTGGAGGTCAGCTGTGACCAGCAGTGCTGTAGAATTCAAAGAGGCACGAATGGAGGGAGAAAGAGAAAAACGTGGACTCCTCCTTTTTTCTACAGAGGCTTGAGGCATTGTCTGGGTTCCTAGGCCCAAGCAGCCCAAACACAGGCCTCCTTAGCACCTTGCATTCAGCAATATGTTGATACCACCAGTACTCTTGATGCTGGTTTGCTGTGTGTACGGAAGGCGCTACCATGGCGACCACAATGACCCAACAGTAGCAGAATGTCCAGGGATGGATCCTGGGAGGTGACCATTCCCTGGTTCTGCCTAGCCATAGCCGGACAGAGCAGGCCTCCCAAGTGTACCATGGCTGGACCGCAGAGGTGCCGTTGGTCAGTGGTCAGCCGGCTCCTCTTCCTCCTGCGCTGGACCTCCCTCCTACCACCTGCTTTAGCCGGTGAGTTCCGATCAAGGGCTGACACGTATTGGGGAGGACATTGAATTTCACCAGTACATTTCTCTATTTCCCTTTATCTATTCATTTGTGTATTTCTCTCTCTCTCTCTATCCATCCTTCTATCTCTCTTTCTTTCAATCTATATCCCCATCCATCCATTCAATACATTTTTTCTCTCCATCTCTCTCTTCACCTGTGTCTCTATCTCCCCATCCATTCATCCACCAGTGCATTTCTCTTTCTCCATCTATCTATTCACCCCTTCCTTCCTTCTTTCCTTCCTTCATTCCTTTTCTTTCTTTCTTCTTATCCATTCTCCCACCAATACATTTCTCTCTTCCTCCATCTCTTTCTTCACCTGTGTCTTTCTCTATCACCGACCTATTTATCCACCAACCCATCTATCTGACAATAATTGATCTGTTCTCCAATATATTTCTTTATCTTTTCAATTGAATCTTTATCTATCCATCTATCCATCCACCCACCAATCCATCTCTATCTGTTCACCTGTATCTTTATCTATCTATCTATCTATCTATCCATCCACCAAACCATCTCTATCTCTTCACCTGTATCTTTATCTTATCTATCTATCTATCTATCTATCTATCTATCTATCTATCTATCCATCCACCAAACCATCTCTATCTCTTCACCTGTATCTTTATCTATCTATCTATCTATCTATCTATCTATCTATCCATCCACCAAACCATCTCTATCTCTTCACCTGTATCTTTATCTATCTATCTATCTATCTATCTATCCATCCACCAAACCATCTCTATCTCTTCACCTGTATCTTTATCTTATCTATCTATCTATCTATCTATCTATCTATCCATCCATCCACCCACCAATCCATCTCTATCTGTTCACCTGTATCTTTATCTATCTATCTATCTATCTATCTATCTATCTATCCATCCACCAAACCATCTCTATCTCTTCACCTGTATCTTTATCTTATCTATCTATCTATCTATCTATCCATCCATCCACCCACCAATCCATCTCTATCTGTTCACCTGTATCTTTATCTATCTATCTATCTATCCATCCACCAAACCATCTCTATCTCTTCACCTGTATCTTTATCTTATCTATCTATCTATCTATCTATCCATCCATCCACCCACCAATCCATCTCTATCTGTTCACCTGTATCTTTCTTTATCTATCTATCTATCTATCCATCCATCCACCAAACCATCTTTATCTCTTCACCTGTATCTTTATCTATCTATCTATCCATCTATCCATCCATCCATCCATCCACCAAACCATCTCTATCTCTTCACCTGTATCTTTATCTATCTATCCATCCATCCATCCATCCGTCCACCAAACCATCTCTATCTGTTCACCTGTATCTCTATCCATCCATCCATCCATCCATCCATCCATCCACCAAACCATCTCTATCTCTTCACCTGTATCTTTATCTATCTATCCATCCATCCACCAAACCATCTTTATCTCTTCACCTGTATCTTTATCTATCCATCTATCCATCCATCCATCCATCCACCAAACCATCTCTATCTCTTCACCTGTATCTTTATCTATCTATCCATCCATCCGTCCACCAAACCATCTCTATCTGTTCACCTGTATCTCTATCCATCCATCCATCCATCCATCCACCAAACCATCTCTATCTCTTCACCTGTATCTTTATCTATCTATCCATCCATCCATCCATCCATCCAACAAACCATCTCTATCTCTTCACCTGTATCTTTATCTATCTATCTGTCTATCTATCTATCTTATCTACCCATCCATCCACCGATCCCTCTCTTTATCTATTTACCTGTCTTTATCTACCCATCCATTCACCAATACATTTCTCTTTTTCTCCATCTCTCTTTTCTCTTTGTCTCTCTCTCTCTTTAACAATAGATCCATCCATTTATTTCTCTATTGATTCACCTATGTCTTTATCTATCTGTCTGTCTGTTCGTCCATCTACCAATCCATTTCTCTTTATCTATTCACCATCTCTCTATCTCTTCCCCTGTGTCTTTCTCTATCTATCTTATCTATCTATCTATCCATCCATCCATCTCTTTCTTTATCTATTCACCTGCCTTTATCTACCCATCCATTCACCAATACATTTCTCTTTTCCTCCATCTCTCTTTTCTCTTCATCTCTCTCTCCTTAACAATAGATCCATCCATTCATTCACCAATCCATTTATTTCTCTATCAATTCACCTGTGTCTTTCTCTATCCGTCTGTCCATCCATCTATCTACTCATCCATCCATTCACCAATCCATTTCTCTTTATCTATTCACCATCTATCTCTTTACCTGTGTCTCTATCTATCTATCTATCTATCTATCTATCTATCTATCTATCTACCCATCCATCCACCCACCAATCAATTTCTCTTTCTTTATCTATTCACCTGTCTTTATCCATCTATCAATCCATCCATTCACCAATAAATACATTTACCTTTCTCCATCTCTCTTATCTCTTCACCTGAACCTCTCTCTCTCCCCCCGCAATCCATCTATCCATTCATTCACCAACTCCTTTATTGATTTCTATATCTATTTACCTGTATCTTTATCTATCTGTCTACACATCTGTCAACCCATCCATCCACTAATCCATTTCCCTTTACCTAGTCACCATCTCTATCTGTTCACCTGTATCTTTCTCTATCTGTCTGTCTGTCTATCTATCTGTCTATCTACCCATCCATCCATCCACCGCTCCCTCTCTTTATCTATTCACCTGTCTTTATCTACCCATCCATTCACCAATACATTTCTCTTTTTCTCCATGTCTCTTTTCTCTTTGTCTCTCTCTCTCTAACAATAGATCCATCCATTTATTTCTCTGTCTCTTCCCCTGTGTCTTTCTCTATCTATCTATCCATCCATCCATCCATCTCTTTCTTTATCTATTCACCTGTCTTTATCTACCCATCTACCCATCCATTCACCAATACATTTTTTCTCCATCTCTCTTATCTCTTCATCTCTCTCTCTCCTTAACAATAGATCCATCCATTCGTTCACCAATCCATTTATTTATCTTTCGATTCACCTGTGTCTTTCTCTATCTGTCTATCTAGCCATCTATCAACCCATCCATACATCCACCAATCCATTTCTCTTTATCTATTCACCATCTCTCTCTTCCCCTGTATCTTTCTGTCTGTCTGTCTGTCTGTCTATCTATCTATCTATCTATCTATCTATCTATCTATCTATCTCTATCTCTCTATCTATCTCTCTATCTATCCATCTATGTATCTATCTATCCATCTATGTATCTATCTATCCATCTATGTATCTATCTATCCATCTATGTATCTATCTATCCATCTATGTATCTATCCATCCATCCAGCCATCCATCTAGCCATCCATCTAGCCATCCATCTAGCCATCTATCTATCCTTCTATCCATCTATCTATCTATCTATCTATCTATCTATCTATCTATCTATCTATCTACACATCCATCCATCCATCCATCCATCCACCAATCCATTTCTTTTTATCTATTCACCATCTCTCTATCTCTTCACCTGTGTCTTTCTCTACCATTGACATACCTATCCATGAACTCACCTATCTGATCCATTCCCCAATCTTTCTCTCCCTACCTGCTTACCTCTTTTGTTGGATGACATACAATAACAATAAAGCTATGGCATGTGCGCTCCTTCTTCTCCTTTTTTGCAGGCATGGACTGTGGCACGGAGATCCTTTCCTCTCCGACCGACTCGGACCAGGGCTCTGCCGTGACGGGGGAGTTCCCATGGCTGGTCTCCTTGCAGGACACGCAGGGCCGGCACTTGGCTTTTGGGAGCATCCTCAGCCAAGACTGGCTCCTCAGCACCGCCTCGGCCTTTCACAACATGTAAGGGCTGCGTGGCTGGCTCTGGGTCGCGGCACGGCCTCTTGGGGGTTTCTCTAGTTCAGTGGTTCTCAACCTTTCTAACACCGTGACCCCTAAATATGCTTCCTCGTGTTGTGGTGACCCCCAACCGTAAAATTATTTTCGTTGCTCCTTTATAACTGTAATTTTGCTACTGTTACAAATCATAATGTAAATGTGTGATAGGCAGGATGTGTTTTCATTGTCACAAATTCAACATAATTAAAGCATTGTGATTGTTGCAACTCAGGGTAGTTTCACCTTGCTCCCAAACACCACCACACCAGGACTGTAGATTTTGTAGTTTATTGAGGAAAAAGATCCAAAGGTAAAAACTTGAAGCATAATCCTTTAGGCAAAGATCAAACAAGAGTCCATGGTAAAACAGTGAAACACAAGACCCAAAATCCCAGATTCAGGAAGCCAAAAGCGTGCTGCTTAACGCCAAGGTTAATCCATAGAAGTTTGCATGGAAAGAGCCACGTTGAACTGACAACTCCCGTTTGTCAGCCAGAAGTCTAAATACCCTTTGCAATCATGAACGCATTGCGATGACCCTTGGCCGACTTGGCTTCTCGCTTACCAGCTAAGCGAGAGCTCCTCTGGACCCTTAATTCTAAGCGTTCTTGCCTGCTCATTATTTCACTATCTTCAAGGCTCTCTTTATCTTGGTCCAGCTGGACTAGATCACCGTGGGAAGGCTGGGGAGGCGAAGACAACTCACCCTGGCCATTGTCTCTCCCACTGACATTCTTTTCCCCTGAGAACTGACTTGATGTTTCCCCTGCTGCACTGTCTGAATCTGAATCCCATCATCCTCTTCATCATGGCACTCTGGCTCACAAGACCCACAGGGTTCAGTTTCAGACTCAGAATCAAACTGAGTCACAACAATGATTAATCAGAAAAAATATATTTGAGGGAGTATGGAAAACAGATGATGGGATTTGCAGTACCGTCAACCAATTTAGCTCTGATTTCCACATACCACTGAGACTTCCACACAGAACTCACATGTCAAACAAAAAACACTGGAGGGGTTTGGGAGGAATTGACAGTGATTTAGGGGAGATGTAGTTCACCTACATCCGGAGAGCATTGTGAACCCAAACAACTATGGATCTGGACCAAACGTGGCACAAAAACTCAATATGCCCAAATTTGAACACTGGTGGAGTTTGGGGAAAATAGATCCTGACATTTGGGAGTTGCAGTTGCTTGGATGTATAGTTCACCTGCCATCCAAGAGCATTCTGAACTTCACCAACAATTGAATTGAACTAAACTTGGCATACAAGACTCCCATTGTTGCGGAACATACATTACCCGAGACCATTTAGAGCACAATCAGATAGGAAGGAGACAGAGACAGCAATTGATTTCAGGCGTTTACTATCAAGCTTGATAGAGCGTTCAGAAAGCAATATCTGACACACACTGGAAGTCAGACTGGCTTCAATATTTATAGCAGAAAACCACTGGTTCAGGCATGCGCAGAAATGTCTTGACATTTACATAGTACAATCATTAACAGGTGTCCTTTATGTATTGTTGCCAAGAACATTCCCTTGGCAAGGTCATGACGACAAACATTCGCTCACTTCATTATTAACTTCTACTTATTGTTTCCAGATGACATGTTCCATTTGTACTTAACTTAATCTAAAGTCAACCTTTACTGTTCCAACTAGTTATGGAACAAGCCACTCCGACCTTTTATTGTATCTGTTGAATTTTCCTTCCGTCAGCATTTATATAATTATATTTTCTCCTAACGGCTGCCACACCATGACCAACAGAAAATACTGGAGAAGTTTGGGGAAAATAGACCCTGACATTTGGGAGTTGCAGTTGCTTGGGAATATAGTTCCCCTATCATTAAAGGGCATTCTGAACTCCGACAATTATGGAATTGATCCAAACTTGGCATACAAAACTCCCATGACCAACATAAAATACTGGAGAAGTTTGGGGAAATTAAACATAGCTTGACATTTGGGAGTTGCTGTTGCTTGGTGCATTCTGGAGTCTGGGCCCAGATCCGGCAGGGAGGAGGCGGGGCCAACCGAGGCACCTTCGTGACCACCAGAAAATGGTCCAGCGACCCCCCTAGGGACCGCGACCCCCAAGTTGAGAACCGTTGCTCTAGCTCCTACGGCTGTTAGGAATTGTGGGAGTTGAAGTCCAAAACACCTGGAGGGAGGGCCAAAGTTGGCCTACCCAGGCCTGTCTTAAGTATTGCTGAAGTTCCCTCTTTCTCGTTCATGTTGTTTCGTTTGCTGCCAGAACGCAGGTGATGGTCCTTCTGGGTTCCGCGGACCCATCCGAGCTGCAGAGCCTCCCGCTGCCCATCAGGACCATCATCCCGCACGAGGACTTTGACGAGCTCACGCTGGACCACGACCTGGCCCTCCTGCGGGTCCCCGTCCCAATTGAGTTCGACGAGGCCATCCGGCCCATCTGCATCCCTTTCCAACGCTTCCCACTTTCGGCGATGGAGGACTGCTGGGTTGTGGGTTGGCCGCACCCGGACGCAGGTGAGCCCGTTTGGGGGGTGACGGAGCCTTCCTAAGGAAAGAGTGGCACGTGCCCTGTTTGACGTCTCGTCCTCTTGGTCCAGATAGGGAGCAGCTCTCTGTGGAAGCTCTCGGTGGTGGATGCCGACCCCTGCCCTCTGCACCGGACGGTCAGCACAGAATGCTGTAGCCACCGGGAAGGCGACAGCGTGCCGGGATGCCTGGTGAGGAAGGCACACTCCCAAAGGCATCTCTATCTCCAAGGGAGGCACTCGGGCGCAGCGAATCTATGAGACACACTCAGGCTAATGCATTCTGAGGCTACGGACTCAAGGGGTCATTGCAAAGATAGGGAAAATGGCGTTACAATACGACGGGTGTTCCCCTGACCCCCTTCCTGTGGACTGAGAACAATGCAACTCGGCCCAGTTCTGAGTCCTTCTCCGAATCAGTGCCACCAAGAGATACCAATATTGCCCAGTTAAAAAATTATAGGCCTACTAACCGTCCCGTCACATGTTGCTGTGGCCCACATGGGGGTTCTGTCTGGGAGGTTTGGCCCAATTCTAGCGTTGGTGGGGTTCAGAATGCTCAGGTGAACTATAAATCCCAGCAACTACAATTCCCGAATATCAAGATTCTATTTTTCCCAAACTCCACCAGTGTTCACATTTGGGCATGTTGAGTATTCTTGTAGAGTTTGGTCCACATCCATCATTGTTTGAGTCCACAGTGATCTCTGGATGTAGGTGAACTACAACTCCAAAACCAAAGGACACTGCTCACCAAACCCTTCCAGTATTTTTTGTTGGTCATGTGAGTTCTGTGTGCCAAGTTTGGTTCAATTCCATCGTTGGTGGGGTTCAGAATGTTCTTTGATTGTAGGTGAACTATAAATCCCAGCAACTACAACTCCCAAATGACAAAATCAACATTTTTTGAGTGAAGGACATACATTGGACTGTTAGGTGTCTTGTGTCCAAATTTGGTGTCAATTCGTCCAGTGGTTTTTGAGTTCTGTTCATCCCACAAACGAACATTACATTTTTATTTATATAGATATATCTTCTCAATGTAGATTACAAAATCGTTAACAGTATTTTAGCGACAAGACTAAAGGAACTATTATGTGATAGAATTGAAGAAAAACAAAGCGGGTTCCTGCCAAAACATCAAATAAGAGATAATATTGAATACAATTGAATATTACGAGAGAAACAACCAGAAGGAAGTAGCATTTTTATTTTTAGATGCCGAAAAGGCATTTGATAATGTTAACTGGGGCCTTATTCTAGCAACACTGAAAGAAATGGATGCAGGCTACGGTTTCATCAAAGCGATTCAGTCAATATATTCGCAACGATCCGCCAAAATTTTAATTAATGGACAGGCATCTTCCAGCATTCGGATTAGCAAAGGAACAAGACAAGGGTGCCCCCTTTCCCCCTCATGGTTTATCTTAACCCATATAAATATTTTTATTTATATAGATTATATTAGTAATTATATTATAATGTGGCATGGGCTGGTTCATGAGACCATGAAGAGTCGGAAGCAACTTAACGAATGAACAACGTATTTATTATAATTATATAACAACAACATTATTATTATTATTATTATTATTTAATACAAACTGGAAAAACTAGGAGAAAAAACATTTTTTTCTGGAGGTTTTTACCCCAATTTTTCCAGGTTTTTTTTCCAGGCCTTCGCATTTTGAGTCTGAACCCATTCAACTTCGGCTCCTTCTAGACTGCCATATAAAATCCAGATTATCTGCTTTGAACTGGATTATATGGCAGTATTTGTTGTTTATTCGTTCCGTCGTTCCGACTCACCGGCCTATATGTCAGTATAGACTCATATAAGCCAATTCAAAGCAGATAATGTGGATTATCCACTTTGATAATCTGGATTATATGGCAGCGTAGAAGGGGCTGGACTAACGCTCTCCCTGCATTGCTCCCTTGTCTTTCCAAAGGGCTTCCCTGGCAACCCGGTGGTGTGCCAAGCCAAGGAGACTGGTCAGTGGATGCTGAAAGGGGTGCTGACCGAGGGCGGAGCGCAGTGCTACGGGCCGTTCCTTTACACCAGGGTGGCCTACTACAGCGACTGGATTATGGCCACCACGTCCAAGTGGGGCCCCCCGGTTCATGCCATCCCTTTCCAGAGAGACTTTGAAGCCTCGGAGGAGTTCCGGCAAGAGATGTTTGAGCTCCCGCTCGACGAGACGGCCGTGCGCACCTTCCAAGACTATCCCAACAGCGACTACAATGACAACAACGAAACGGAGTGGCTCAATGCAAGCAATCGTGAGGGGCCCGTCGAGTCGCGTGCCAACTCCGGGCCCTTGTACTACGACTACTACGGAGGGGAAGTCATCCCCGTTGGCATGGCAGTGGCATTAACCCAGCCACTTTGGGGAATCTTCTCTGTTGGTTTCTTGCTCTGTGGCCTGACTTGGTGGACGGCAGGACAAGTGGCAAGCTAGCCTTCAAGGGGCAACTCCAACCTGGCTCGGCCTCTCTTACACCACACATTGCACCAGCCCTGACTCTACGGACACAACAATGCTCCATGTGGAGCAACAGAGATTATCCTGACAATAAAGGGAATATAAACAAGAGGGAAATAATTGTCAGAAATATTAAATATTAACTAGGTATTTTTAATTACAAAAAATGTGAATCAAGCACTGAAAGGGAAGTCAGTTCTCAGGGGAAGGGGATGTTCCTGCAATTAGAGAGACTGATAGCAAGAGTGGAATCCCACACGGCCAGGTGGAGGATCCGTCCCAGCTGGACCCAGATAAGGGGTTGCATAGCCTTGCAGATAATGAATTAATGAGCAGACAAGAACATTTGCAATTCACCAGCAAGCGAGAAGCCAAAGGTGCCAAAGGTCAACGCAATGCTTTAATGTTCGCAAAAGGTATTTAGTCTTGTCGCTGACAGGCAGTTGTTGTCAGTCCAACATTGCTCTTCCCATGTTAACTTCTGGAGATCTTCCTTGGCTTTTTGCATCACGCTTCTGGCTTCCCGAGTCTGGGATTTGGGTCTTGTTTCAACTGTTTACCATGGACTTTTGTTTGACCATTGCTAAAGGATTATGCTTCATGTTTTTGCCTTTGGATCTTGGGAACTTTGCTTTTACATTTAAGTCTCTGTTTTGCCTATGGAACTATTGTATTTCTATTTCTTTGTTTTGATTTTGCTTTACTTAATAAACTACATCAACCTACAGCTTTGGTGTGGTGGTGTCTGGAGCAAGGTGAAAACTACCCTGAGTTGCAACAGTGTGCCTGTAACTTAGTAGTTCTCAGTCTGTGAAAGGTCTCTGTGGGAGAAATGCCTCAGTGTGTTAGTAGGCCTCAGTATGAATAGGCCTCAGTGTTAGTTCGCCTCAGTGGGAGAAAGGCCTCAGTCTGAGAGAGCCCTCAGTGTGAGAAGGCCTCAGTGTTAGTAGGCCTCAGTGGGAGGTAAGCCTCAATGTTAGTAGGCCTCGGTGTGAGTAGGCCTGGTGTGTGAGAAGCTTCAGTGAGAGAAGGCCTAGGTTGAAGGCTATCGTGTGTTGTCATATGTTCCATAGTTGATGGTGGTTTGTGGTGGTAGACCTGGCAGTTGGTGATGGAAGGGTTAATGTAAGTCTTGGTTCTAAAGGCCTGAGTAGTTTGTAAGTAACCGTTTACAGCTAAAAGCAATTAGGGGTAGAGGCGTGAAGGAGATGGGTTGCAGCTGGGTGTTACTGGATTTAAGGAGCTAACTTTGAGACTTATCTTTGGGAGAAAAGTATCTGTTGCATTTTGGTGGTGGATGCTGCTGGTTTCCCCCCCAGGTCTATTGTATTTTGGTGGTGGATGCTGCTGGTTTTCCCCCCAGGTCTGTTGGATTTTTCGGTGTCCTGACCTGTCTCCTGTAATCTTGGAATCCTGAAACCTTGAACCTTTGGACTGGCTTTTGACTACTGTATAGACTCTTGATCCCTGGACTTTGTTTATTGAACCCTCAGCATTTGACCACTGGACTGGACCCTTTTGACTACGAAGTTATTTTTGCTATCCGTTTTTGTTTATTCTGTAGCTGCGTGAGATCTTTGTGTTTTATATTTTGGACTATATAAACAGCCAGCAAGTGCTGTTTTAATTAAACTGTTTGATAAAACTGGGAGTTTGATTCATCTCTACCTAAATAAGGTAGAGCCATGGCAACGTGACATATCTGAAGGCTGCTGTGTGTAAAAAGCTACTGAGTGAAACTCCTGTATAAGTTCGGTGTGTGAAAGGCTCTGTGAGAGCGAGGCTGTTTATCTGTACGAGAAAGAAGCCCAGAATTTTGAGAATATTGAGACTGAATTGGGGTGAATGAACCAAGAATTTTTGGCAGATTTTTTTAAAAAATGCAACATAGGGGTGTTTTGTCTGATTGTAATGAATTATTCAATACAGGGGGTGGATTGGTGAATTAAGAATATTGAGAATGAAAATCTAGAGAGAGAAATTGTCAAGGTACAGCCATAGGAGATGAGGTAAAATCAATTTAAATGAAAAGGGAATATACTTTTGAGAAGATTAAGGTGATCCAAACTCTGAACACACTCCACACGTTCCCAGGGTGCAAACGACGCCTTCTTGGAAAGGAAGGCCGAGTCCTCGGTCTCTTTGGAGGCCAGGCTCTTCCTCAGAGCCCCCCTTGGACCTGCATCTGGCTGCTGGCCTGCTTCTCCGGAAGGAGGGCGTGCAGCTCCTGGCTGGTCATCTGCGCCTTGTGCCAAGTGCTGCGGTAGCTCTGCAAGGTCATCTGTACAATGGGCAGAGAGGAAAAGAAGGCACACACTCAGTATGGCATGGTTAGGAGGACTCACGCGCAGTGCCCACTACTATATCTCTATTATCTTCCCAACTAAGACTAGAAATCAAGGAGATTGAAATTCAATAGCTTAATCTGGAGAGCAACTGCACGGTCCTTACAATCAAGATAAGACAAGATAACTGTCAAGAAAAGGCTATGGAATCAAAGAGTTGGAAGGTATCAAGGAAGTGGAAGCGTGCTGGGAACCATAACCCTTATCAAGGTCATTTGCTGGCCAACTTGCTTCTTATCATCCAGTTAACCATCCGCCTTGACTACTGCAATGCTCTCTACATGGGGCTGCCCTTGAAGACGGCCCGGAAGCTTCAGCTAGTCCAGCGCGCGGCAGCCATGTTACTAACAGGAGCAGGACGCAGGGAACATACAACGCCCTTGTTGTTCCAGCTCCACTGGCTGCCGATCTGCTACTGGGCCCAATTCAAGGTGCTAGTGTTGGCCTACAAAGCCATAAACGGTTCCGGCCCAAAATACCTGTCTGACCGCATCTCGGCCTATGAGCCCACGAGGACTTTGAGATCGTCTGGGGAGGCCCTTCTCTCGATCCCGCCTGCCTCACAGGCATGCCTGGCGGGGACGAGGGATAGGGCCTTCTCGGTGGTGGCCCCCCGGCTGTGGAACGCCCTCCCTGTAGTCATCAAACAGTCGCCCTCCCTTATGACATTCCGCAAAAGACTAAAGACATGGTTATTTGAGAAGGCGTTCGACTAAGTGCTACAACAATTGGCAATGATGACTGGAACGGAATATGGATAACGAGATTGGTTTATGATTCTACGATGAGACGGCGCGGATGATTTAGTGTAATTGTATTAATGATTGTTATGTTGATATTATTGTTGTGACATTGTTTATATGTTGTACACCGCCGTGAGTCGCCCTAGGGCTGAGAACGGCGGTCAACAAATGCAGTAAGTAAGTAAATAAATAAATAAATAAATTAACTGCCTTCAGACAGTTATTGCAACTCAGAGTAGGTTTCACCTTGCTCCCAAACACCACCACACCAGAGCTGTAGATTTTGTAGTTTATTGAGGAAAAACAAAATCAAATCATAGAGTAAGCAATGCAAAGTTCCAAAGACAAAGGTTAAATGCAAAAGCACAGTTCCCAAGATCCAAAGGCAAAAACATGAAGCATAATCCTTTAGGCAATTATCAAACAAGAGTCCATGGTAAAACGGTGAAACACAAGACCAGAAAATCCCAGATTCAGGAAGCCAAAAGCGTGCTGCTTATAGCCAAGGTTAATCCATAGGAGTTTGCATGGAAAGAGCCACATTGAACTGACAATTTCCCTTTGTCAACCAGAAACCTAAATAACCTTTGCTAACATGAAGGCATTGCGATGACCTTTGGCCAACTTGGCTTCTTTCTTATTAGCTAAGCGAGAACTCCTCCTGACCCTCCAATCTAAGCGTTCTTGCCTGCTCATTAATTCACTATATTCATTGTTTTCTTATCAGTTTGGTCCAGCTGGACCAAATCACTGTGGGAAGGCTGAGCAGGCGAAGACAACTCCACCTGGCCGTCTTCCATGACACATACGAGATATCCACAGTAGCTAAAAACAATCCAAAGTCAGTTTGTTTGTTTGAAAGGAGAGGGAGAGGTTCCTAAACGCTGCAAGGGCGGAAAAAAGGAACTAAGGCTAATAGCCCCACCCATGCCTTATATATGCTTCCTGGAGAGGATGGGCGGGGCCATAGCCACTTGGAGCTAAAGAGCTTGTTAGAAGGTTCCAACCTGCTGTGCATGTGCGGTGATTACTACCATATGTGTGGATTTCACAGATGACCACTCGAAGAAACATGGTTACAGGTAAGCAACCACACTTTCTTCTGTTCGAGGCTTCATTAAAATCTGCACCTGGAGATAACTGACCCTGGGACTGCAGCTCAGAGCTTCTCCCAGGCTCAAGACCTTGAGATTCCTGTTTGCAGCAACACAGACCTGTCTAAGCCATCCAATGAACTGCATTCAAGCCCCACATCCCTAAAACTAGGCCCAGGAGACAGACCATCATCCCCATTCCTATCAGAGGAATCAACTTGAACATAAACAACATTGTCATTCCCCTCATCCAGAGCAACCTGATCATTGGGCACAATTACAGGCTGAACAGAACAAAGGGGCAGCCTTTACCTCTGCGATCTCCACCTTCCTCTCCCAGATGCGGAAGGTGCCGCCGAGCTCCTGGAGCGCAATCTTCTGGCGGACGTAGTCGAGCACCGGCGGCACTTTGTACTCGGCCATTCGCCGGCGGAGCTTCTGGTTCAGGGCCTCGGCCACTTCTCGCTCCTGGGGACAAAACACACAAAAACACTTCCTTTCTAGGTGTCGTTGCCCTGGTAGGATTCCAACGCCCACCTTCCTTCTGCTTCGTCTTTAGCACAACACAAGGCAGCGTTTGGTGCAGCACTTTAATCAGAGACCCATCCTTCTCTGCCGTTGGGCCATCTTGGGCAAGTCACACTCTCTCAGCCTCAGAAAAAAGCAAGAGGAAACCTCCCCTGAAGAGGTCTTGCCAAGGAAACCCTTGGACAGGGTCGCCAGACTTTAGAGTGGACTTAAAGGCACAGAGGAAACAAATCCTCCATGTTTTGTTTACAAAACACAAAAGAACGCTGCCCTGGAGACTAAGACTCAATGGAGCCATGGGTTCCAATGACCTGAACATTAGGAAGAACTTCCTGACTGTAAGAAGAGCTGTTTAGCAGCTGTTTAGCAGAGGAACTCTCTGCCTCAGGGAAGGCTTTCAAACAGAGGCTGGATGGCCATCTGTTGAGGGGACTTTGGTTGTGCCTTTCCTTCCTGACAGAAAGGGGTTGGACTGGGTGGTCTTTGGGGGTCTCTTCTGAATCTAGGATTCTATTACTATTATTATTATTATTATTATTATTATTATTATTATTATTATTAAGCAGAGGCTGCATGGCCATCTGTGGAGGGGACTTTGGTTGTGCTTTTCCCTCCTGGCAGAAAGGGGTTGGACTAGATTGCTTTTGGGGGCTCTTCTGAATCTAGGATCCTATTCATACTATTATTACTATTACTATTATTTTATTTAAGCAGAGGCTGAATGGCCATCTGTTAGGGGGACTTTGGTTGCGCTTTTCCATCCTGACAGAAAGGGGTTGGACTGGATGGCCTTTGGGGGCCTCTTCTGAATCTAGGATCCTATTATTATTATTACTGACACAAATTATTATTATTGCTATTATTATTACTATTATTATTAAGTAGAGGCTGGATGGCCATCTGTTGGGGGGACTTTGGTTGTGCTTTTCCATCCTGTCAGAAAGGGGTTGGACTGGATGGCCTTTTAAATCTAGGATCCTATTATTATTATTATTATTATTATTATTATTATTATTATTATTGACACAAATTATTATTATTGCTATTATTATTATTGCTGTTGTTATTATTATTATTATTATTATTATTATTATTATTATTAAGTAGAGGCTGGATGGGGGACTTTGGTTGTGCTTTTCCTTCCTGACAGAAAGGGGTTGGACTGGATGGCCTTTGGGGATCCCCTTTTAAATCTAGGATCCTATTATTATTATTCTCCAGCAAAGGATCACCGCCTTGTCGGGGCGCTGGAGCTTGAGCACCTCAATGATGTCATGAGCGAAACCGTGAAGGGCCACCCAAGACGGGACGGTTGTGGCAGAGAGGTCAGACCAAGCGTGATCCCTGGGGAAGGCAATGGCAAACCACTCCAGTATCCTTGCCAAGAAAACTAAATGGATCAGTACAACCAGAGATATGTCGGTATGCCATTGGAAGATGGGACTCCCAGGTCGGAAGATGGCCAAAATGCTACTGGGGAGGAGCAGAGGATAAGTTCAACTAGCCCCAGATGTGATGACGCAGCTAGCTCAAAGCCGAAAGGAAGGCTAGCGGCCGACGGTACTGGAGGTGAACGACGAATCCGATGCTCTAAAGATCAACACACCATAGGAACCTGGAATGTAAGATCTATGAGCCAGGGCAAATTGGATGTTGTTATTGGTGAGATGTCAAGACTCAAGATAGACATTCTGGGGGTCAGCGAACTGAAATGGACTGGAATGGGCCACTTCACATCAGATGACCACCAGATCTACTACTGCGGACAAGAGGAACATCGAAGAAATGGAGTAGCCTTCATAATTAATAAGAAATTCGCTAAAGCGGTGCTTGGATACAACCCAAAAAATGACAGAATGATCTCAATTCGAGTGCAAGGAAAGCCTTTCAACATTACAGTGATCCAAATATACGCCCCAACCACAGCTGCTGAAGAAGCAGAAGTAGATCAGTTCTATGAGGATCTGCAGGACCTACTGGATAATACACCAAAAAGAGACATTATTTTCATTACAGGAGACTGGAATGCCAAGGTGGGAAGTCAAATGACAACTGGGATCACAGGCAAGCATGGTCTGGGAGAACAAAATGAAGCGGGACGCAGGCTGATAGAATTCTGCCAGGAAAACTCGCTGTGTATAACGAATACTCTCTTCCAACAACCTAAAAGACGGCTTTACACATGGACCTCACCAGACGGTCAGCACCGAAATCAGATTGACTACATCCTTTGCAGCCAAAGGTGGCGGACATCCATCCAGTCGGTGAAAACAAGACCTGGGGCTGACTGTAGCTCAGATCACGAACTTCTTATTGCCCAATTTAGATTAAAACTAAAGAGATCAGGGAAAATACACAGACCAGTCAGATATGATCTCACTAACATTCCTAGCGAATATACAGTGGAAGTGAAGAACAGATTTGAAGGACTAGATTTAGTAAACAGAGTCCCAGAAGAACTATGGACAGAAGTCCGCGACATTGTTCAGGAGGCGGCAACAAAGTACGTTCCAAAGAAAAAGAAAACCAAGAAGGCAAAATGGTTGTCTGCTGAGACACTGGAAGTAGCCCAAGAAAGGAGGAAAGCAAAAGGAAACAGTGAAAAGGGGAGATATGCCCAGTTAAATGCGCAATTCCAGAGGTTAGCCAGAAAAGATAAGGAACTATTTTTAAATAAGCAATGCATGGAAGTGGAAGAAGACAACAGAATAGGAAGGACAAGAGACCTCTTCCAGAAAATTAGAAACATTGGAGGTAAATTTCAGGCAAAAATTGGTATGATAAGAAACAAAGATGGCAGGGACCTAACAGAAGCTGAAGAGATCAAGAGAAGGTGGCGAGACTATACAGAAGATCTGTATAGGAAGGATAATAATATCGAGGATAGCTTTGACGGTGTGGTGAATGAATTAGAACCAGACATCCTGAGGAGTGAGGTGGAATGGGCCTTAAGAAGCATTGCTAACAACAAGGCAGCAGGAGACGACGGAATCCCAGCTGAACTGTTTAAAATCTTAAAAGATGATGCTGTCAAGGTGATGCATGCCATTTGCCAGCAAATATGGAAAACACAAGAATGGCCATCAGACTGGAAAAAATCAACTTATATCCCCATACCAAAAAAGGGAAATGCGAAAGATTGCTCAAACTTCCGTACAGTGGCCCTTATTTCTCATGCCAGTAAGGTAATGCTCAAGATCCTGCAAGGAAGACTCCAGCAATACATGGAGCGAGAGTTGCCAGATGTTCAAGCTGGGTTTAGAAAAGGTAGAGGAACGAGAGACCAGATTGCCAATATCCGCTGGATAATGGAGAAAGGCAGGGAGTTTCAGAAAAACATCTACTTCTGCTTCATTGACTATTCTAAAGCCTTTGATTGTGTGGATCATAATAAATTGTGGCAAGTTCTTGGTGGGATGGGCATCCCAAGCCCCCTTCCCTCTCTCCTGAGGAATCTGTACAAGGACCAAGTAGCAACAGTCAGAACTGACCACGGAACAACAGACTGGTTCAAGATTGGGAAAGGCGTCCGGCAAGGCTGCATCCTCTCACCCAACCTTTTTAACTTGTATGCAGAACACATCATGCGAGGATGTGCGGGGCTGGATGAATGCAAAGCTGGGGTGAAAATGGCTGGAAGAAACATTCACAACCTCAGATATGCAGATGACACCACTCTGATGGCCGAAAGCGAGGAGGAGCCGAGGAGCCTTCTCATCAAGGTGGGAGAAGAAAGCGCAAAAGCCGGGTTGCAGCTAAACGTCAAAAAAACCAAGATTATGGCAACAAGAATGATTGACAACTGGAAAATAGAGGGAGAAACCGTGGAGGCCGTGACAGACTTTGTATTTCTAGGTGCAAAGATGAGTGCAGATGCAGACTGTGGCCAGGAAATCAGAAGACGCTTCCTTCTTGGGAGGAGAGCAATGTCCAGTCTCGATAAAATAGTGAAGAGTAGAGACATCAGACTTGCAATAAAGATCCGCCTGGTCAAAGCCATGGTATTCCCTGTAGTCACCTACGGATGTGAGAGCTGGACCTTAGGGAAGGCTGAGCGAAGGAAGATCGATGCTTTTGAGCTGTGGTGCTGGAGGAAAGTGCTGAGAGTGCCTTGGACTGCGAGAAGATCCAACCAGTCCATCCTCCAGGAAATAAAGCCCGGCTGCTCACTGGAGGGAAAGATACTAGAGACAAAGTTGAAGTACTTTGGCCACATCATGAGGAGACAGGAAAGCCTAGAGAAGACAATAATGCTGGGGAAAGTGGAAGGCAAAAGGAAGAGGGGCCGACCAAGGGCAAGATGGATGGATGGCATCCTTGAAGTGACTGGACTGACCTTGAAGGAGCTGGGGGTGGTGACGGCCGACAGGGAGCTCTGGCGTGGGCTGGTCCATGAGGTCACGAAGAGTCGGAGACGACTGAACGAATGAACAACATTATTATTATTATTATTATTATTATTACTATTATTAAGCAGAGGCTGGATGGCCATCTGTTAGGGGTGCTTTGATGGTGCTTCTCCTTCCTGGCAGAAAGGGGCTGGACCGGATGCCCTCTGGGAACTCCTTCCGGCAATAGGAATTCATGCCCCTGTTTTGGAAGAGGGGCTCAGCCCTTTAACATTTCACCCCAAAACAGGATGTGGATCCATCTCCAAATGGCCCCTGGCACCCCCATCCGCTTTCTGGTGCGGCCGCAAAGGCCTCCAAGACCGCTTCCCGCGTACTTTCTCAGCGAGGGCAGCTTCGTGGTCAATCCTGTCCAGGATCTCCTTCCTCTGGGCAATGTCCTTCACCAGGTGGGCAGCCATGGCGGTGGCTGTCTGCAGCTTTTTCTGAAAGACAACAACAGGGACCACATGATGGCCAACGCTCACGAAAATGGGGTCCGCAAGGAATAGGTTTCGAATTGGTTTTGAAGGCGTGGACTACCAAGGCCAGATCTGGCATCTCAAGGTATGGGCGCAAGTTTGAGTTGTGCAAAGGTGCTCCTGGTCACTACCCACATCTGGGCATCCAGGGTCAGCAACGAGTCCAGGATCACCCCCAGACTGCAGACCTGTGTCGATAGTGTAAGACTGTAGGATCTATCTAGCAATATTAAATGACCACTCACAAGCCGGTTTTGCTTTGAAATGGATATATTGCTTGTATCTCTGCAGCAAAGAAAGACATGACTGACTTTTTCCCACCACTACTTCCTTTTATACACCTTTACTGCCCAACTCCCCCCTCTTGTCAGTTTCCTTATTAGAGCTTGTTGCTTCACAAGTTCCCATACAAGGTTTCCAGCGCCCTTTACTGGCTTCAAAATGTCACAGAGAGATCATTGATTTAGCCAGGATGATTCAGTCAGGATGTCACGGAGGGAATTTGTGATGTCTTCATGCCATCAGAAATTAACTCCTGACAGATAGGGGGGATGCGGCCCCATCCAGCACAAGCTGCAATCCCATACCCTAATCCACTTTACGACTGTCCAGGAGGGCCTCTGTCTTGTCCGGATTTAGCTTGTTTCAGCTTGTTGGCCCTCATCCAGCCCATCACTGATGACAGCCAGTTCAGGATCAGAATGGCATCCTTGGCTTTTGGTAGAAAGGAGTAGTAGAGCTGGGTGTCATTCTCGTAAGACACCAAACTCCAGATGATCTCTCCCAGTGGTTTCAGGTAAACAGCATGGGGGAGAGAATTGAGCCCTGAGGGACCCCAGCCAGGGAGTCAAACAGGAGTCCTCCAGCTCCACCATCTGGGTCCGACCCTCTAGGAAGGACCAGAGTCAGTTGTTTTGATACTGTTGGCATTGAATTGTTGCCTGTGTTAGCCGCCCTGAGTCCCCCCTCAGGGGTGAGAAGGGCGGGATAGAAAAGGTCCAAGCCCCATCCCAGAGACATGGCCCAGAAGAAGGCCATGGTCAATGGTATCAAAAGTCACTGAGAGGTCCAGGAGAACAAGAAGGGACACACTCCCGCTGTGTTGTGGCTGAGCTATTTTCTGACGATGAGGATGATGGGATTCAGCTTCCTGCTGGGATTCAGCTTCCTGGCTCTTTGTCTGTGCCTCAAATCTCTGAGCCTGCTTCTGAGGCTCCCACAGACAATAAAGTGTCCACCAGAAAGGAATTTTAACGAAGGAGATAGCAAGCAGGTGCCTTCCCACGCTGATACCGAAAGTGTAGATAGTGACTTGACCCGGCAAGCGCGTCTTGATCTGCAGGTCAAGCGGAGTTCTCGTCTGGCCAGCAGACGAGAAGCCAGCTCGGTGAAAGGTCATCACAATGCTTTTATTATGATGAGAGCCTAATGTTTTCATGTTAGAAAGGTATTTAGGCCTCTTGCAAACCCTGGGAAAGCGTCAGTTCAACGTAGCTTACTAGCCTGAAAGCTTCATGGAATAACCTTAGCCTGGAAAGCAGTACACTTGGGATTTCTTGCATTGTGATTCATGGTGCAATTGTTTCATTGGTTGTACCTGGGACTCTGGTTTGAACTTTGCCAATAGGATTGTGTCTCCTGCTTTTACCTGAAGATCTTTGAAACTATATTTTGCTTTTAACCTTAATCATTGGAACTTTGCAATGCTTATTCTTTATTTTGACTTGGATTTTTTCCTCAATAAACTATAAAACTACAGCTCTTGTGTGGTGGTGTTTGGAAGCAAGGTGAAGCTTACTCTGAGTTGCAACACCCTGTCTAGCTCTCTTTGGAGATCATCCTCCATGGTGACTAATGCCATTTCAGTTCCACAGCCTGGTATTGTGCCTGGTTTTGTTGTGAGCCCTTTTGAGTCTCTTTTTTAAAGAGAGGAAAAGCAGGATATAAATGATAATGATGGTCATGAAGATGATGGTAAGTATATAAATAAAAATGTAATGTTCGTTTGTGGGATTAACATAACTCAATAACCACTGGATGAACTGACACCAAATTTGGACACAAAACACCTATCAGGCCAACGAGTGACCATCACTCATAAAAATACTGAGAAACACAGCGGAAAGGGAATTAAAAAGTCAAAAAAGCAAAAAGATGCTACCGCGCATGCACAAAACCAACTTCCCCTGCAAACAAAACACACAAAAGCATATCCACACCCAGCATCCCCGAGACCAGCGGTTCTCAACCTGGGGGTCGCGACCCTCGGAGGGGTCATTCGCCAATTCTAGAGGGGTCGCGGCATGATCTCGTTAGGCCCCGCCTCCTCCTGCAGGCCACATGCGCCCACAACGGTGCGCCAAACAGATACCAAGGCCTTCGCAGAAGCTACTGGAAGGGTGCGTGTAAGAGAGAGGAAGGGAAGAGAGTACGGAGAATGGAAGTGTGAGTCTAAGAAAGAGAGGCAGGGAAGGAAAGGAAAGAGAGGAGAGAAAGTGCCTGGCTGCATGTTTCCTTGGACCTGGAGGGCTTTCCTCTTGCCTAGTGGGCAGGCTCTGGCAGGGCCGGCACTTCTCCATTAGCAGGCTGTGCCTCCGCCCCTCAGTCCTCTCTCTCTCTGGCCCTCCATGCTTGTCTTTTTCTCCTGCATGGGTGGCGAGGCCTCCTGGCTCCATACAGCTGCCTTCCCTTCCTGGCTGGAGAGCCCAAGAAGAGCGAGTGGGGGAAGATGCCCTGGGAGCATGCATTCAGGGGCTGCCCTCCTTCCCTGTATGAGGCCTCTTCCCCTGTTGTGGCTGAGCTATTTTCTGACAATGAGGATGATGGGATTCAGCTTCCTGCTATTTTCTGACAATGAGGATGATGGGATTCAGCTTCCTTTCTGGCTCTTTGTCTGTGTCTCAAATCTCTGAGCCTGTTTCTGAGGCTCCCACAGACAGTGCAGTGTCAACACAGCTGTTTCCACCAGAAAGGAATTTTAACAAAGGAGATCGCAAGCAGGTGTCTTCCCACGCTGATACCGAAAGTGTAGATAGTGACTTGACCCGTGAAGCTCGTCTTGATCTCCGGGTCAGGAGGAGTTCATGTCTGGCAAGCAGACGAGAAGCCAGCTCAGTGAAAGGGCGTCGCAATGCTTTTATGATGATGAGAGCCTAATGTTTTCATGTTAGAAAGGTATTTAGGCCTCTTGCAAACTCTGTGGAAACGTCAGTTCAACGAAGCTTACTAGCCTGAAAGCTTCATGGAATAACTTTAGCCTGGAAAGTGGCATGCTTGGGATTTCTTACATTGTGATTCATGGGGCAATTGTTTCATTGCTTGTACATGGGACTCTGGTTTGAACTTTGCCAATAGGATTATGTCTCCTGTTTTTACCTGAACATCTTTGGAACTATATTGTTCTGTCGCCACTGGGTCCGAACAAAATATCTTTATTCTATAGAACGCACACTTTAAACCCAGTGGGAAGCCGGGGTGCCCGAAGAGAGATTGTTAGAGACTTCCAGAAGTAATGGGCTTTAGAGTTCTTTCAAGGTACAAAAAAGTCTTTATTAAGGAACAAATCTTCAAACAACACTTCAAAGCTTTCTTATACTAGTCTTTAAGAGACTGGCACTGACTTGGTTTAACTATACTATCTCTACATGAAGAAGAACCCTTTGTAATCTCTCCCAGGCCGTCCATCACCTTGGCCTTGCTGGTCTGGGTAATACTGCCAATCCCCAAATGCGTCTGGAAACCGAGTAACCTACCAGACGAAGCTAGAAGATGTTTAGCTGGAATTCTGTGGTTCTGCAGTGCTGTCCTGTGGAAACTTCAGGGCTGTTTTCCCCTCTGGTGCTGTGAGGCTGAGAGGCTGTGAGCTCTCAGCCAGAGCCTTTGGGACCTTTTCCTTCTGTTTCCCTGGAACTGGATGGTCACTGGATGACCCCGGATCACCTTTGGATGATCCCCGGATGGCTGTTTCTACTTCCCCGGAAGATTTTGAGGAATGAAGCCTTTCCTACGGGACTAGCTGATCTGCGTCCTATAGACTTCCTTGTGTGACTGACTGAAAAATGGCCCCTTCCCTCCAAAAAAACCCAGAGAGGGACGGGACCGGGGATCCTAACTATGATTGACAGGTGGCTTGCCCTATGAATGCAGCCAAAGGAAGCCACCTATCTGCAAAGTCCCTGCAACTTAGGACTATTAACAAACAAATTTGGAGCTCCTGGAACACTCGTTCCAGAACAATATTCTGCTTTTAACCTTAATCCTTGGAATTTTGCAATGCTTATTCTTTATTTTGACTTGGATTTTCTCCCCAATAAAATATAAAACTACAGCTCTTGTGTGGTGGCATTTGGCAGCAAGGTGAAGCTTACTCTGAGTTGCAACATCCCCCATGCGCTTGCCAGCACCGGAGCGCGTCCCTCTCCCGGCATTGCCAAGCACCCTGAATATGTGCACCCAGGACCTCTTCCCTGTGCGCTTAGAAAGAAGAGAGGGAAGGAAGGAAGGGAGGAAGGAAAGAAAGAGAAGGAAGGAGAGAAATAAAGAAGAGAAAGAGGGAGGAAAGGTTGGCCACAGCAACCCATGGTGGGTACATCTAGTAATAAATACAATGACTGTGGGCAGAGGTGGGTCCTCTAGTAAAGCGCATTGCTGACCTACCAGGTGAAAGCAGAGAAAGGCTTTCCTGCATTCAGCAGACCTTGAGGAGCAGAAAGAGATCCCCCCAAAGCTGGGTATCTGGAATCTAAGGGGGAGTGCAAACCTCCTTCTAGGCAGAGCAGTTCCTTTCCCTCAAGGCCACCCATTTCCCACATTCCGTGACAGTCGCCATCCCTCCAGATGGTGAGCCAGGGGTGTGGGAAGCTCCCTTTGCTGTGCGGTTCTGCACAGATGGCAGCGTTCACTTCCTACGACATCCTTCCTGCCAGCTGCTCTGATCCCATCGCTCTTGACTTGCATCCACTATCATTTCCTTTGTAAACAGTCCTTCGGGGCACAGGCATTCATCCCTTCGTTCCCAGTATTTTTGCATCACTTTTAGACGGACATCCTTCCTGCCAGCTGCTCTGATCCCATTGCTCTTGACTTGCATCCACTATCATTTCCTTTGTAAACAGTCCTTCAGGGCACAGGCATTCATCCCTTCATTCCCAATATTTCTGCACCATCTTTAAACACAAAGCCTCCCCAAGATGTGATGTGTGGATTGAATGAAATTGTATGCTGGGGTCTGGCAAAAGACTGAAAAATGAAGTCTAAAAGACTGCAAAAGGAGCCAAAGAATCCATAAACTGCTGAACTGTGATAAAAAAAAGTTGCTGGCATTGCTGATCCCTTGAATTGCGGTGGGAAACAACATGTTTACACCGTCAATGACTCTTGAAGTCAGCGGTTCTCAACCTTCCAAATGCCTCATGTTGTGGTGAGCCCCAATCATAAAATTAATTTCTTTGCTATTTCATAACTATAATTTTGCTCCTGTTATGAATCTTAACATAAATCTGATATTTACAGCTCAGATTCCCCAACAGTGGTCCCTGGTCAAAGTAACCCCTGGTCAAAAAAAGGTTGGGAACCACTGCTTTAACCCTTGTTGTAAGGCTGTTCCTGGGGCAAAACAGGACACTTTTAGCCCAACATCACTTGGATTCCCATCCTGCCCTGAGAGTATAATATTAAATTAGCCCCTTCCCTTCTGCGGTAAACTGAAAACATGGCTTTTTGAACAAGCCTTTGGGAACCTAGCACAATAGATAAACACAGAATTATGTGAAATCAAATACTGGAATGGCTCAGATGATGTTTTTGGACGGCCAGGCTAATAGTGAAGTTAGTGGTTTTATATGTTTTTAAAGGTTTTAATGTATGTGTCTTATAATTCTGGTTGCTTCCGCCTCATAGGAAACCTGCTACAAAACAGGAGCTTTTTTGTTGAGTTCCAGGGCCAGAGAAGCAGATGGCGGAAACAGAAGAGCGGCCTGCCTCAGGGGAGCGTGCTTGCTCCATCCATGTTCAACATCTACACAAATGACCAGCCACTGCCAGAAGGGACAGAGAGCTTCATCTATGCAGATGATCGTGCCATTACCGCTCAAGCAGGGAGCTTTGAGATGGTAGAACAGAAGCTCTCCGAAGCTCTAGGTGCTCTTACTGCCTACTACAGGAAAAGCCAGCTGATCCCTAATCCATCTAAAACACAGACATGTGCTTTTCATCTCAAGAACAGAGAAGCATCCTGAGCTCTGAGGATTACCTGGGAAGGAATCCCACTGGAGCATTGCAACGCACCCAAATACCTGGGAGGAGTCACTCTGGACCGTTCTCTGACCTACAAGAAGCACTGCCTGAACATCAAGCAAAAAGTGGGTGCTAGAAACAATATCATATGAAAGCTGACTGGCACAACCTGGGGATCACAACCAAACACAGTGAAGACATCTGCCCTTGCGCTATGCTACTCTGCTGCTGAGTACGCATGCCCAGTGTGGAACACATCTCACCACGCTAAAACAGTGGACATGGCTCTTAATGAGACATGCTGCATTATCACGGGGTGTCTGCGCCCTACACCACTGGAGAAACTACACTGCTTAGCCAGTATTGCACCACCTGACATCCGCTGGGAAGTAGCAACCAATAGTGAAAGGACCAAGGCAGAGACATCTCCAGCTCATCCCTTGTTTGGGTATCAGCCAGCACGTCAACGACTTAAATCAAGAAATAGTTTTCTAAGATCTATAGAGACACTTGCTGGAACACCTCAGCAAGCAAGAGTCCAAAAGTGGCAGGCTCAAACCCAGAACCTCAACCAATGGCTGATACCAAATGAGAGACTCCCCCCTGGGCACACAGAAGAAGACTGGGCGACTTGGAAGGCGCTGAACAGACCGCGCTCTGGCACCACGAGATGCAGAGCCAACCTCAAGAAATGGGGCCACAAAGTGGACTCCACGACGTGTGAGTGTGGAGAAGAGCAAACCACTGACCACCTGCTGCAATGCACCCTGAGCCCTGCCACATGCACAAGGGAGGACCTCCTTGCGGTAACACCAGAAGCACTCCAAGGGGCCAGATACTGGTCAAAGGACATTTAATCCACTACCAAGTTTGCAAGTTTTTTTTGTTTGTTTTGTTTCGTTAAAAATGTAATACAACTGTTTGGTTGCTCCTGACACGATAAATAAATAAATAAAATTTATAATTCTGCTTTAAGTGTTTATTGTAATCTTTATGTTGTTTTAATGGCATTGAATAGCTGCCTATGTTGTAAAGATGCCTTGAGTCACCTTTGGGTTAGAGAAAGGTGAGGGAGAAATACTGTAAATAAATTAATAACAAAACAAAACTACCATCCACGAGACTACTGGTATCCCAGGGCTGGAAAGAGGCCCACAGGGCACTAAATGCAACCTCTCCAGGGAAAGCGGTGGGAAGCCCAGGCCAGAGATGGGGAGGCAGGCTGTGCGCTTACCCTGTGGAAGTTGAGGACCTGCAAAGTGTTGGCCACCATCATCTTCAGCTGCAGCAGCTCCTGGTTCCGCTCGTCGATCTTCTCCAGGAACTGGGCGTTCTCGATCTTCAGCTGCTGGAAATCCACCTCGTGGAGGGCCTCCCCCAGCTCCTCTTTCTGCAGGTGGACCAAGAACAGCAAGCTCAGCAGGACAGAAGCCTGTCACCGGAGCCGAGGGAGGTTTTATTTGTCCATGGGCGCAGTGTGTGTGGGCTCTGGCATCCTCCATGTTGTGGACTACTCTTCTGCTTCTGAGGAGGAGGAGGAGGTAGAACAGGAGGAGGCTGAAGAGGTAGCACTTGGGGATTTGGGGCCAAATGTTGAGGAGGAGGAAGAAGGCGAGGAAAACATACTACAAGTCCCTACGTTTCAAGAATAGCATACTACAGGGAAAACCAGCTGATTCCTAATTCATCTAAAACACAGACATGTGCCTTTCATCTCAAGAACAGAGAAGCATCCCGAGCTCTGAAGATCACCTGGGAAGGAATCCCACGGGAGCATTGCAGCGCACCCAAATACCTGGGAGTCACTCTGGACCGTGCTCTGACCTACAAGAAGCACTGCCTGAACATCAAGCAAAAAGTGGGTGCTAGAAACAATATCATACGAAAGCTGACTGGCACAACCTGGGGATCACAACCAGATACAGTGAAGACATCTGCCCTTGTGCTGTGCTACTCTGCTGCTGAGTATGCATGCCCAGTGTGGAACACATCTCACCATACTAAAACAGTGGATGTGGCTCTTAATGAGACATGCCGCATTATCACGGGGTGTCTGCGCCCTACACCACTGGAGAAATTACACTGCTTAGCTGGTATTGCACCACCTGACATCTGCCGGGAAGTAGCAGCCAATAGTGAAAGGACCAAGGCAGAGACATCTCCAGCTCACCCCCTGTTTGGGTATCAGCCAGCACGCCGACTTAAATCTAGAAATAGTTTTCTAAGATCTACAGAGACCCTCGCTGGAACACCCCAGCAAGCGAGAGTCCAAAAGTGGCAGGCTCAAACCCAGCACCTCAACCAATGGCTGATACCAAATGAGAGACTCCCCCCTGGGCACACAGAAGACTGGGCGACTTGGAAGGCATTGAACAGACTGCGTTCTGGCACCATGAGATGCAGAGCCAACCTTCAGAAATGGGGCTACAAAGTAGAATCCTCGACATGCGAGTGCGGAGAAGAGCAAACCACTGACCACCTGCTGCAATGCATCCTGAGCCTTGCCACATGCACAATGGAGGACCTTCTTGCAGCAACACCAGAAGCATTCCAAGTGGCCAGATACTGGTCAAAGGACATTTAACCAGCTACCAAACTCACAAGTTGTGTATTTTTCTGTTTGTTTGCTTTGTTGTGTTAGACTGGTTGTTCTGACACGACAAATAATAAGAATAGCAAAGGGCAAAAGAAGAAAGAAGTTTAACTAGAATTACGGCACAAATGCTGAGCAATCAGACCTCGCCCTAGGAACATCTGTGCTGGGAGCTCAGGGCTATACATTAGCAGTGAAGCCAGTAGTCAGTGCTGGTAGCAACCGACCTACTTGGTGTGTGTGTGTGTGTTCTGGTCTCCGTGCTACAGCTCCAGCACTGGCTAGGCTCCAGACTTCTTGCCAAGGACTCTTTTGTTTCCCTAGAGAACGACACCTCTGCACCATCCTGGCAACTCTGTGGAATGTGACCTTCACTAACTTCTGGAGACATAAACTGATTATTTTCAGGACTCAAAATCTCATGTTGGCTCACAGGCCTAGCATTCCCATGATCCACCTTCACATTGACATTGGTATCAGCCACATAGACTGAACTGGCTGAACTACAACTGTCTTTTACGTTTATTTCGAGAGATTTCGAGAGAGAGATTCAGCAAAGGAGATGAAGAAATGTGCCAATATAGCTTTGTTGCTGTGAGATTAACAATTGCAAAATCTTGGAAGGGGGAAAGAAAGAGTAACTCATAAACAATGGAGAGAAAAACTATTATAAATGGCCGAGGTAACAAACAGTATTTGGGGAGGAAACAATGAAGAGTTTGCCCAAAATAACGAGGCTGGCATTTGGATATTTGGAAAGGAAGATAAATGTAGACTTAGGGGAATTGTGATGTGGCAACTCCTAGTGAAGGAAGCGGGGCGTGGCTCACTCCCTGTCGCCCATCATCATACACCTAGGAGCCAGTATGCCAGTTCCTTGCCTTGGGACAGACCCACTTTCTCCAGGAAAGGGCCGCCAAGGGGAAGTAGGTACCTGTTTCAGCTGCAGCTGCATCTTCTTCTTCTGGACTTTGAGGGCATCGTTTTTCAAGCGGATCTTCTCTTTCAAGACGTCCTGTAACAGCAAAAGCCGCCCGGTTTAATTCCCAGCATCGCTCCCGAGGTCTGGCTCTCAGGCCCTTTCAACACAGCTGTATAAAATCCAGATTACCTGCTTTGAACTGGATTATATGGCAGTTATATGGATTATAATTGTGTTGTGCCTCTGCTTGTAGTCTGTCTGCGTGATCTTCCCGCAGCAGCTGAGGATGTGATCTATTGTCGAAGGCTTTCATGGCCGGAATCACTGGGTTGTTGTAGGTTTTTTCGGGCTATATGGCCATGGTCTAGAGGCATTCTCTCCTGACGTTTTGCCTGCATCTATGGCAAGCATCCTCAGAGGTAGTGAGGTCTGTTGGAACTAGGAAACATCAGGAGAGAATGCCTCTAGACCAGTGATGGGCAACCTTTTGAGCTTGGTGTGTCAAAATTTGCCAAAAACTAGAGCATAACTTAGGTGGGGTGTCAACTTCGAGAAAAAAACCCCATAATTTTGCAATATTTATAGTTTAAATAAGAAAAATGTATATTCCATGCTGAGTTATGGAGTGAACAATGCTCAAATGTGCAGATGTTAAATATGTAGAGCCTTTTACAAATTTAAGGATGGAATTAGATTAGCTCTTATAAGGTGTACTTCCCTGTATGCAGCCGCATGTGGCCGCATGTCATCAAAAATAGCCATGTGTGTCAGTGCTGACACACATGTCATAGGTTCACCATCACGGCTCTAGACCATGGCCATATAGCCCAAAAAAACCTACAACAACCTGATGTGATCTATTGTTTCATCTGCTTCCTTGCAGAGTCTACACTTGATAATAATATTATCAATTTTAATAATAATAATAATAATAATAATCAACACTGTCAGGCAATCCAGTTCAAAGCAGGAAATGTGGATAACCTGCCTTTATATTCTGGATTATATGAGAGTGTTGAATAATAATATTATTTATTATTATTATTATCATTATTAATATTATTATTATCAAGTGTAGACTCTGCAAGGAAGCAGATGAAACAATAGATCACGCCCTCAGTTGCTGCAAGAAGATTGTGCAGACAGACTACAAGCAGAGGCACAACACCCTTGCTCAGATGATTCATTGGAACTTGTGCCACAAACACCATCTGCCTGCAACAAAGAACTGGTGGGATCACAAGCCTAAAAGTTACAGAGAATGAATACATCAAGCTACTCTAGGACTTCCGGATTCAGACAGACAGAGTTTTGGAGCACAAGACTCCTGACCTCACAATCATGTTAAAAAACAAAGTATGGATCATTGATGTTGCAATCTCAGGTGAAAGCAGGATTGCAGAGAAACAACTGGAAAAGCTGACATGATATGAAGATTTAAAGATTGAACTGCAAAGACTCTGGCACAAGCCAGTCAAGGGGGTCCCAGTGGTGATCGGCACACTGGGTGCAGTGCCTCAAGACCTTGGCCTGCACTTAAAAACAATCAGCACTGACAGGGGCGGCTCATCCATTACGCGAAGTAAGCGGTCGCAGAACACTTTTTTTTTTGCCAGGGGCGCAGAGGCGCCTCTGTAAATGCCCCTCGACCGCCACTTGAGGAGCGCCCCCTCAGCTCACAACAGCCCTAGCAGTCCGGGGGGAGCCTCGGCTTTCTTGGGATCCTCTTCCCAAAGGGGCCGGGCCCTTGAGCCTCGCCTAGCCCCTCTCGTTCCTGCTCCACCCAGCCACCAGGTGCACGAGCAGAGCCGGCGCTCAATCGTTCACCGCGTTTGATCCCTTCCCCATGACCGGCTCCCTTTCCCGATCCCCTGGCGCTCCACCCGCCTCCTCTCCTCTCCCCAATCCGCGGGTGGGCGAAAGGGCGGAGCCACCACATCTGGCCTGCTTTGGGTCCGGAGGTGTGTCTGAAGACCCCAGCGTGCGTACCAAAAGTCGCCTCTTCTCCTGACTTTCTCTTCAGCTATTGGGACAAAGAGAGAGAGAGAGAGAGAGAGAGAGACCCTCCAGCTGGAGGTATCTCCCACCTCCGCTCCCTCCTTTGTTTTTGCGCCTACCTTCAGGAAAGGTGGGCATCTCCACCTCTCTCTCTCTCTCAGTCCCAATGGCTGAGGAGAAAGTCAGGAGAAGAGGTGACTTTTGGTGCACACACCGGGGTCTTCAGGCACGCCTCTGGACCCAAAGCGGGCCAGGCAAGGCAGCAAGTGCGGCAAGTGTAGTTACTGGGATGCATAGTTCACCTACAATCAAAGAGCATTCTGAACTCCACCAATGATGGAACTGAAACAAATATGGCACACAGAACTCCCACGACGAACGGAAAATATATATCAATGATTGGTTGGAGGGGGGGGGGGAAGCACCAAACTACTGTTTGCTTACCGTTGAAAATTACCTAGGGCCGCCTCTGAGCGCTGACAAAATTACCATCTTGGCTGTTCCAATGTGCTTCAGTGATTGATTACATGACAATCTCTGACCAAACTCTGCATGAAATGTCCCCAGAAGCACTTTATTTTCTTGTTGTGCAATTAAATCCTTAAATTAAATTATTTTCTGTTGTGTTTTTGTGTTATGTTGTGTATATTGTATTGATGGACGTGGCCTCATGTAAACTACCCTGAGTCCCCTTGGGGAGATGGTGGCAGGGTATAAATAAAGTACTATTATTATTATTATTATTATTATCTGCTAGCTGTAAAATGCCACCTTACTGGGATATGCACTCATCATTTGCCAATACATCACACAGTCCTGGACACTTGGGAAGCATCCAACATGAGATCGAATAAAAAAGCCAGCAGAGTGACCTTGTTTGCTGTGGATTCATCTTGTAATAATAATACTTTATTATTAGACCTCTCTCCCTCTCTCCCCATGCAGACTCGGGGCAGTTGACACACCAAAAAGGCAAACATTCAATGCCTAAACTCAAATAATTCAAAATAATAACCATAAACTTGTGACAAAAGAGAAATAAACACCAAAATGGGGACCAAATATGAATAATCAAATGAACCTAATTAGACTAATAACAAAAATAAACTATGTAAACATAAAACTTAGAAAAGACAAAATACATTTTAACTATTACATCTGGCCCGGCCTGATAGGTTTTTGGATCTTTGCGTGTTATTGTCTATATGTGAGTTATATTAGTTGCATTGTTTTACTTGTTTATTTCTTTGTTGTTTTTACTGATGTGTTGTTGGGCTTGGCCTCATGTAAGTCGCTCCGAGTCCCCTTGGGGAGATGGTGGCCGGGTATAAATAAAGGTTTTTTAAAAAATATTATTATTATTATTATTATTATTATTGACCATCAAGCCCTGAGATTAGCAGACTGGTTTCAGCAGCGAAGGATCTCGGCTCACCCGGGCGTGTATCCTGTCTTCCATGTACCGTAGGACCTTGCTGGAGGCGATGATGCTCCCTTTCTTCTTGGTGATGGTCCTGATGACCTCTCGGTCAAAGTCCAGCGTAGCCTTCTTCACGTCCTTCCGGCGGATGTCCGCTTCCTCTAGGACCGCCTGCAAGGGGGGGAAACCGCACCGGAAGTGGAGGCGTGCGGCACTGCGTTTGTTCTCTGTGGAACAGCCACAACCCAGAGAGTAAACAAAAATACCGGATTTCATCACATAATAGTCGCAGAACTGTTTAGGGGTGATTCCTTCTTCTTCCCTCCCTCCCTTCTTTCTCCAAAGGCAAAGCAGTTTAAAAACTATGAAATGTAGAAGGAAGTAGGAGGAGAAGAAGAAGGAGAGAAGAAAAAGGAGGAGAAAAAGAAAAGGGAGAAAGAAAAGAAGAATTCGAAGAGTAGAAAAAGTATGAGGAGTAGAAGAAAGAGGGAAGAAAAAGGAGGAGAAGGGGGAGAAGAGAAGAAAAAAGAGGAGAAAAAGAAAAGGGAGAAGAAGAATTAGAATTAGAGGAGAAGAAAAAGAAGTAGGAGGAGGAAGATAAAAAGAAAAGAGAGGAGAAGAAGAAGGAGAGAAGAAGATGGAGAAGAAAAAGAAAAGGGAGAAGGAGGAAGTAGAATTTGAAAAGAAGAAAAAGAAGTAGGAGGAGAATGAGAAGAGAAGAAAAAGGAGAAAAAGAAAAGGGAGATGGAGAGGAAGAATTAGAAGAGAAGAAGTAGGAGAAGGAGAGAAGGGGAAGGAGAAGAAGAAGAAAAAGGAGAAGGAGAAGAGAAGAAAAAGGAGTAGGAGGAGGAGGAGAGAAGGAGAAGAAAAAGAAAAGGGAAAAGAAAAGAATTAGAAAGGAAGAAAAAGGAGTAGGAGGAGAAGGAGGGAAGAAGAAGAAGAAAGAGAAGGACAAAGGGAGAAGGAGAAGAAGAATGAGAAGAGAAGAAAAAGTAGGATGAGAAGGAGGGAAGAAAAGGGAGAAGAAGAAGAAGAAGAGAAGAAGAACAACCACCACTCAAAGGCACAGTTCTGTATGAGGCAGCCCTGTCCACAACCATAGAGCATTTTGAAGCTTCCTTACAAAGAACTGTGTCTTCACAAGGTCAGGACTAAATCCCAGGCACATCTATGGGGAAGACAATAGTGGTCATCTTGCAGAGTGGGCATGAAATGCAGCCCCTCCAGGCTGTCCTGGCTGGGCTTGCCCTGGGAGACATAGTTCAGGGCAGGACCGGTTCCGATCTCCATGGGCAGCCCTACCAGGTAGTTCTGCATGGCCTTCTCGGAGGTCTCCTTCATGCGCTGGATGTCCTCCTTGGTCTCCTCCAACTCCCGCTGGGCCAGGTCGCACTTCTGCTCCACCGTCAGGCAGATGAGGCGCTCCGAGGCGATGCGCGAGCGGGATTTGCGCCTGCCCCTTCCCTGGGGGCACAAAGGGAAAACAGAGTCACACCACAGTCTAGAGAAAGACCCAGAGCATTGGGTGGGTTGCCTTTCCACCAACAGAGTCCAGGCAGACCCCAATTGACACAGGACCCTTCTACACCGCCATATAAAATCCAGATTATCTGCTTTGAACTGGATTATATGGCAGTGTAGAAGGGGACTCGTATATTCCAGTTCAGAGAAGATAATGTGGATTATCTGGATGATATGGCAGTGTAGAAGTAGCATCAAACTGCATTCGTTCTGGATGCATCCCATGAGTCAGGCCTGCTGTCAAATGGAAGGCGGAGAGAACAGATAACAATACATCACATGGTTTTTGTCCCTGGGTTATCAATGTCATTTCGTAATTGGTTCTAATTGGGGAAAGTTTATTAAATTGCAAAAACATTGTTTCTGTCAGAGGGACATCCTGCTATTGCACATTATGTTATTATATTTTATTATTATATTATTATAATGTTATTATTACAATTATAATACATTATAATATGTCACATAATTTTTGTTCCTATGTTATCAATATCATCTCCTAATAGGTTCCATTATATTTTATGTTACATGTAATATTACTAACAATCTATATAAATCAAAATGTAATGTTTCTCTGTGGGATTAACATAACTCAAAAACCATTGGAAGAATTGACACCAAATTTGGACACAAGACACCTCTCAGGCCAACGAGTGACCATCACTCATAAAAACACTGGAAAACACAACGGAAGGGACTTAAAAGGCCAAAAAATCAAAAAGATGCTACCACGGATGCGCAAAAACAACTCTCCCAGTAAACAAAACACACAAAAGCACATCCACACCCAGAATCCCCTAGACCAGCAGTTCTCAACCAGGGGGTTGTGACCCCTGGAGGGGTTATTTGGCAATACATTACAATGCACGTGCAACACCACATATATATACGCAAACACACATATATTCACACATATATGCATATGCACACACAAAACATACAAAGGAAGGAAGGAAGGAAGGAAGGAAGGAAGGAAGGAAGGAAGGAAGGAAGGGTAGAGAAGGAAGGAGAGAGAGAAAGGAAAGAAGGAGGGAAGGAGAGAAAGAAGGAAAGAAAGAAAGGTAGAGAAAGAAGGAGGGAGAGAAAGGGAGAGAAGAAGGAGGGAGAGAAGGAGGGAAGGAGATAAAGAAGGAAAGAAAGAAGGGTAGGGAGAGAAGGAGGGAAAGAAGAAGGGAAGGAGATAAAGAAGGAAAGAAAGAAGGGTAGAGAAGGAAGGAGGGAGAGAAGGAGGGAGAGAATGAAATAAAAAAGTGAAAGAGGGAAGGAAGGAGAGAAGGAACGAAAGTGAGAAAGAGGGAGGGAAGGAAGGAAAGAGACAAGGAAGGAGGAACCAAAGAGCAAAGGAAGTGAGAAAAGAAACAGGTAGAGAAGGAAGAAAGAAGGAAAAGAAAAAGAGGGAAGGAAGGAGAGAAAGAAGGAGAGAAAGAGGAAGGTTGGCCACAGCAACGTGTGGCAGGTACAGCTAGTATTACAGTATAATTGTTCAATATATTAATATATAATACTGATATTGTACTATGATAATAATATAATATATTGTATGTATATATATCTTGTAAGCCGCACTTCGGGGTGAGAAGGGCGGCATAGAAATGTCGTAAATAAAATAAATAAATACATAAATATTATAAAAATGGGAAATTTTTATTAAACTACAAAAACTTTGTCTTTGCAGAGGGACATCATCCTGCTATAGCACGTTTTGCTCAAGTTTTTCAATGAATCTCTCATCATTGAGTCTCAACCCATTCAACCTAGTTTGTGGCAGCGACAAAAACATAGTTTCTGGAGTAGAACAACTACTTTCGAAGTAAAGACCGCACAACTAAACAGGAAATAACACTTTCAAACCAGGAACAGAAAGTTTTTCAAATGTTGTTACCTAGTGAATCATCCAATCCAGGCCCATGACCGCATCAACCGAAGCTTTAAACCAACCCTGCCACTTACATACAGCGCTGGTCCCATGTCCACCGAAGAGCTGCGCTTCTCTGGGACCTTGTCCCGCGGCTCCATCCGACTGAAGAATTTCTCAAACATGTCCGTCTCGAGCCTCAGCATGGCATTGTCGTGGCTGGGTGAAGAGGAAAGGGTCAAGGCAACCAAGTCAGTCACGCAGCTCAAAGAAAACAAGAGTCGTCTGGGCCCCCTGAACTAGAAGGAAACCTGAATGGATTAACAAGCACAAAATGCAAAATGCCCAAAATTGACATTGAGGGTGACTGATGTGACTCAGCTCGACTCTGAGTCTGAAGCTGAGCTGTTTGGGCCTTCTGAGCCTGACTTTGGCCTGCAGGATGACGAGGAGGCTGATGGTTTACAGATTCATGTACATGTTTCAGATGGGGCTGATAGTGTGGTTGCTGGAGGAGAAACAAGAAGTCAGTTCCCCAGGGAAAGGAATGTTCCTGCCGTTAGAGAGACTGATAGCGAGAGTGAAATCCCACATGGCCAGGTGGAGGATCCGTCCCAGCTGGACCCAGATAAGGGGTTGCATAGCCTTCAAGATAATGAATTAATGAGTAGACCAGATCGTTTGCAAGAAGCACTCGCTTGGACAGCAAGCAGGAAGCCAATGGTACCAAAGGTCAATGCAATGTTTTCATGTTTGCCAAAGGTATTTAGTCTTGTAGCTGACAGGCAGTTGTTGTCAGTCCAACATTGCTCTTCCCATGTTAACTTCTGGAGATTTTCCTTGGCTTTTCGTAGCACGCTTCTGACTTCCTGAGTCTGGGATTTGGGTCTTGTTTTCAACTGTTTACCATGGACTTTTGTTTGACCATTGCTAAAGGATTATGCTTCATGTTTTTGCCTTTGGATCTTGGGAACACTGCCTTTGCATTTAAGTCTGTTTTGCCTATGGACCTATTGCATTTCTATTTGTTTGTTTTGATTTTTTCCCCAATAAATTACAAAAACCTACAGCCCTGGTGTGGTGGTGTCTGGAGCAAGGTGAATACTATCCTGAGTTGCAACAGTGACCCCACAAAGAGAGGGACGGAGCCTTCCTTTGCAACCTCTCTTAGAAAGCATTCGGACTGGAAACAGAGCTGCAATCATGTAACACGATTTTTCTTCCTGGGTTATAAATCCCCTTTTCCTAATTGGTTCTATCATAGACACATAGAAAAAAGTGCATTAAACTGCAAAAAACTTCATCCTGCAGGTTATTTTGCTCTAGTCTTCCAGTGACTATCTCATCATTGAGTCTCCACCAATTCAGCTTAGTTTGTGCCACAAAAAGAATGAAGTTTCTGGAGTGGAACAACTCCTTTAATGTTGGAAAATTGAAATGTCCAGAACTTTTTGGAGATTTTATGATCTCTGGAAAGGCATGACGTTGATAGAAGTCACAACTTTTTGAAAAATGATGCCATAACCTCTTGATAAAAAGCATGACCTGTTAAGAGTCATAACCTTTTGGGAAAACAGCATTCTCCAGTATTCATTCATATATATATATATGTATATATATATATACACACACACACACACACACACAAGTCCATCGATTCCATCAGCGCTGCCTCTGGAAAATCCTGCAAATCTCTTGGGAAGACAGGCGGGGAAACGTCAGCGTGCTGGAAGAAGCAAAGACCACCAGTATTGAAGCGATGGTCCTCCGCCAATAACTCTGCTGGACCAGCAATGTTGTCTGGATGCCTGACTACCGTCTCCCAAAGCAGCTGCTCTACTCCAATCCGAAGAACAGAAAACGGAATGGGTTGTTGTAGGTTTTTCCGGGCTATATGGCCATGTTCTGGAGGCAATTTTTCTCCTGATGTTTCGCCTGCATCTATGGCAAGCATCCTCAGAGGGAGTGAGGTCTGTTGGAACTGGGAAAAATGGGTTTATATATCTGTGGAATGACCAGGGTGAGACAAAGGACTTTTGTTTCCTGGGGCTAGATGTGAATGTTTCAGCTGATCACCTTGATTAGCATTCAATGGCTTGGAAGCACCTGGGGAGAATCTTTTGTTGAGAGTGATTTCATGTGCCTGTTTTTTTTCCCCCTCTGTTGTTTTGCTGCTGTAATTTTTGAGTTTTTTAATACTGGTAGCCAAATTTTGTTCATTTTCATGGTTTGTTCCTTTCTGTTGAAATTGTCCACATGCTTGTGGATTTCAATGGCTTCTCTGTGTAGTCTGACATGGTGGTTGTGAGAATGGTCCAGCACTTCTGCGTTCTCAAATAATATGCTGTGTCCAGGTTGGTTCATCAGGTGCTCTGCTATGGCTGATTTCTCTGGTTGGAGTAGTTTGCAGTGCCTTTCATGTTCCTTGATGCGTGTCTGGGCACTGCGTTTGGTAGTCCCTATGTAGACTTGTCCACAGCTGCATGGTACACGGTAGACTCCTGCAGAGGTGTGTAGAGATATGTTTATTATAAAGTGTTATTTATAATGTGTTTAAACTGTATTTATAATGTTTATTATAAAGTGTTATTTATAATGTGTTTAAACTGTATTTATGTTTTACATTGGTTGCCATGTCCTAGCTGTGAGAGATAGGTTGCCATGGTGACAAGGCAAGAAGAGGAGGTGGGCGGAGCTTAAGGAGAAAAAGGTTTGAAAGTGACAGTTAATTTTCAGTCAGGAGGATGAGACCCTGAGAAGAGGGCAGAGTCAGTTAGGGCTCTGTGGTGTGAAGCGGTGTAAATTCAGTTAGTTCTTAGTATTTGTGAATATTTCTTCAGCAAGGGAGCTGAAGGGAAACCTCGTTAGATTGCTTGAGTTAAAAAGAATCTAACAGAGGGGGTTTTAGGATCGCCAGTAGTGGAAGACTGGAGATCAGTGGTTTGATCCGGTATAGGACAAACAGTGTGAATATTCACAATAGGGAACACTGAAATAATAAAGCACTTCACTGAAGAAGGAGTTTATAAGATTGTAACATCAGAAGCCTGAATGTATCTCGACCAAGCCATATTGTAACCATCAAGCATGTGTCAAGTTCAACATCTCAATATTGCAACAATTACGCTTTGTTAATAATAAACTTGTTCTCTTTGTATTTTAAACCTGCCTCCTCCATTGATTTTATGTTCGGTGCATTCCACTCTACCAAAGTTACCTCACAACGTAAATAGGGATAAACAGAGACTTTAAGACCAGCGTCTCTAAACTTATTGGTGGCAGTTTAATTTAACATTCTAGGAACTTTCTTACATTTTTGGTGCCATTCGGTGAGATAAAGACTTCTTTACATATTTTTGGTGGCATTGATACGTTCTTTACAAGGTGAAAATGGAATGTTGGAGGACAGGAAAAGAGATTTAAAGATGGGCTCAAAGCCAACCTTCAAAACTCTGGCATAGACACTGAGAACTGGGAAGCCTTGGACCATGAGTGCTCCAGCTGGAGGTCAGCTGTGACCAGCAGTGCTGCAGAATTTAAAGAGGAACGAATGGAGGGTGAAAGAGAGAAACGTGCCAAGAGGAAGGCGTGTCAAGCCAAGCCCAACTGGGACCTCCTTCTACCTGGAAACCGATGCCCTCACTGCGGGAGAAGATGCAGATCAAGAATAGGGCTCCATAGTCACCTACGGACACACCCTGGAGGATTATGCTACTCAGACAACAATAGTCCACCTACAATCAAAGAGCATTCTGAACCCCACCAATGATGGAATTGAACCAAACTTGGCACACAGCTCTCCCATGACCAACAGAAAATACTGGAAGGGATTGGTGTGTAGTGTCCTTTGGTTTTGGAGTTGTAGTTCACCTACATCCAGAGATTCTGATGTGCCTTCCCAGAAAAGGATAACCTCCAGCACTATGTCCCAGAAGCACTTTATTAGAGTTTAAGACTCTCTGCACATTGCCCTTGCCCAGAATCCCAATATATCACCTTTCACACCCAGCACTTTTTAATCTGTACCCATCACTGGCCCGGCCCTGGTTTTATTGTGTAATGTTTTGTTTTCGTTATTGCTTATGTTTTTAATTTGCTTTGCATCGTATTGTTATTGTTTGTTGTTGTTGTTGAGGCCTTGGCCTGTGTAAGCTGCATTGAGTCCTTTGGGAGATGCTAGCGGGGTACAAATAAAGTTTAATAATAATAATAAAAGATCACTGTGAACTCAAAAATGATGGATCTGGACCAAATTTTGCATAAATACTCAAATACTCCATATGCCCAAATGTGAACACAGATGGAGTTTGGAGAAAATAGAATCTTGACATTTGGGAGTTGTAGTTGCTGGGATTTATAGTTCACCTACAATCAAAGAGCATTCTGAACCCCACCAAGGATGGAATTTGGCCAAACCTCCCACACAGAACCCCCATGAGGGCCACAGCAATAATATTATAAATATATGTTTACGCTGTATGTTTTGGGGATGTTACTTGGAAACCGGCCTGAGTATCCCTCAGGGAGATAGAGCTGTATACAAAGAAAGTTTATTATTATTATTATGATCACTAGTGGGGGTGGCACCGGGGAAGGGGGAATATCATGTGGTTGTTTATTCGGCTGAGGGGGGAAAGGAAGTGTCGTGAGGCGGTGAGGGATGGCGGGAGTGGCAGGCCAAAGGCCTAAGAAAGGAGGCTTGTCCTGGGGTGTCTTCCCCGAGTGGGCGGACCTGGTCTGCTGGATGGCGGCGGCGAGGCTGACGAGGGAGATCTGGCTGAGGTCGCGGCGGAGCTCCTCGCCCAGTTCCCGCGACTCCCCGGCCTGCACGCTCTCCCGCTCCGAGTCCTCGTCCGCCATCACGACCAGGCCGCGCAGAGAGACCGGAGACGAGGACGAATCCATGGCGACGAGGAGGAGAATGGCCTTCTTGGGGTGGTGGTGGTTGCTGTTGTTGTGGTTGCTGAGGCGCCGAACTCCCTCACTTCCGGCCACGCCCCCTCACTTCCCTTCTCTTCTGGCCCCGCCTATTTCCCCTAGGACCCGGATGGGAGTGGCAGCCTCAGCTTTCCCTCAGCTATGGCCACGCCTACTCTGTCACGTGACTCCCTTCAGTAGAAAGGCCGCTTTTCCTCACTTCTGGCCACGCCCCCTCAAGTGAATTTTAATAAGCAGGAGTTTCCTTTACTTATGGCCCCGCCTACTCCGTCACGTGATTCCCTTCAGTAGGAAGGTCGCTTTTCCTCACTTATGGCCCCGGCTACTCTGTCACGTGACTCTCTTAGGCTAAAGTCGGCTTTTCCTCACTTCTAGCCACGCCCTCTCGCGTAAATTTTAATAAGGAGGAGGGGCTTCCTTCACTTAAGGCCCCGCCCACTCCGTCACGTGACTCCCTTCACTAGATAGGCCGCTTTGCCTCACTTCTAGCCACGCCCACTCATGTACATTTTTAATAAGGAGGAGCTTCCCTCAGCTATGGCCCCGCCTACTCTGTCACGGGACTCCCTTCAGTAGAAAAGGCTGCTTTGCCTCACTTCTAGCCACGCCCTCGCATGCGAATTTTAATAAGGAGGAGGGGCTTCCCTCGCAATCGGCCACGCCTACACCGTCACGTGACGCTATTAAGTAGAAAGGCCAACTTTCCTCAGTTCTCGCCACGCCCTCCCAAGTGAATTTTAATAAGGAGGGGGAGCTTCCCTCGCAACAGGCCACGCCTATTCTGTCACGTGACTCCCTTTAAGTAGAAAACGCTGCTTTGCCTCATTTCTAGCCGCGCCCTCTCAATGTGAATTATTAATGAGGAGGAGCTTTCCTGACTTATGGCCCCGCCTACTCCATCACGTGATCCCTTAGTCTAAAGCCCGCTTTGCCTCACTTCTAGCCACGCCCTCTTATGTGCATTTTAATAAGGAGGAGCTTCTCTCGCAACCGGCCACGCCTACCCCATCACGTGACTTTCCCTAGCTTTGGATTGGAGTCCTTCTCTTTTGTCCCCTCCCTGATTACAAGGGCCTGCTTCTGGCCCCGCCCCTTGCCTACGTCACTCCTTGACTACAAGAAGCCGTTTCTAGCCCCGCCCTCTTTTTTACGTCACTCTGATTACAAGGGTCCGCTACCGGCCCCGCCCCTTTGCCCTACGTCACTCCCTGTTTACAAGAGGCCGCTTCAGGCCACGCCCCCTTTAGCTACGCCACTCCCTGATTACAAGACACCGTCTCTGGCCCCACCCCTTTTGCTACGTCACTCCCTGATGACAAGAGGCCGCTTCTGGCCCCGCCCCTTTCTCTACGTCTCTCCCTGATGACAAGAGGCCGCTTCAGGCCACGCCCCCTTTAGCTACGCCACTCCCTGATTACAAGACACCGTCTCTGGCCCCACCCCTTTGGCTACGTCACTCCCTGATGACAAGAGGCCGCTTCTGGCCCCGCCTCTTCGCCTACGCCACTAATCAGGGAGTGGCGTAGGCAAAGAGGCGGGGCCAGAAGCGGCCTCTTGTCATCAGAGAGGCTGCTTCAGGCCCCGCCCCGTTGCCTACGTCACTCCCTGATTACAAGAGGCCGCTTCAGGCCCCGCCCCCTTGAGTACGTCACTCCCTTTGGCCCCGCCCTCTTCTTCACGTGACCCTCTCTAGCCCTGATTGGGAGTAGTATCCGCTTTCCCGGACTTGTCACGTGACTATCTCATTTCCGGCCCCGCCTCTTCCTGCCTGTCTCCGTGACGCGACTTCCTCTCCTGTGGGCTGGGCCTCTGTTGCGCCTGCGCGCCGGAAGCCCTTCCCCGTCCCTCCCCGGCCTGTGCCGGCGGACTTTCTCGGGGCCGGTGGGCGCCACGCCGCCTTCGCCTCCTCCTCCTCCTCCTCGCTTCCCCCCTCGGGCCTGGCCCTGGCGCCGCTCTTCCCCGCGGCCGGTCCGCTCCCGTTCCCGCTCCGGGCCTTCCTCAGGTGGGCGCCCGCCTCGCACGCCTCGCACGCCCGGCCCTTCCTCCTCAGGCCTTCCGCCGCCTCCGCCTCCTCCTCCTCGGCCGCCATGCCGGGCCCCGCCGCAGGGAGCCGCGCCCGCGTCTACGCCGAGGTCAACAGCCTCCGCAGCCGAGAGTACTGGGACTACGAGGCCCACCTCCCCGCCTGGGGGTAAGCGAACCACGCCATCCATCCCAGGCCTAGGCCACCTTGGGCCCTTCCTCCCGCCTTCCAGGGGGTTTGGACTACAACTCCTATCATTCCTCACAGCCTCAGGCCCCTTCCTTTTCCCCCTCAGCCGCTTAAGCGGCTGAGGGGGAAAAGGAAAGGGCCTGAGGCTGTGAGGAATGATGGGAGTTGGAGTCCAAACCCCCTGGAGGGGGGGGGGGAGGGCTCAAGGTGGGCCAGGCCTGGGATACAACTATCTATCTATTTCAGGCCTCCCTCCCTCCCTCCAGTGGTTTTGGACTCCAACCTCTTAGGAATGATGGGAGTTGAACTCCAAATCACCTGAAAGGTGGGTGGGTGGGAGGGCCAGGCCTGAGCTGCATCTCCATTGGTATCTCTCTCTATGTACCTGTATCTATATCACAATAGCTATATCTGTATATACAAACAATAACAAATATCTGGATATTTCTGTCTGTGTCTATCTCAGACCTCCCTCCCTCCAGTGGTTTTGGACTTAGGAATGATGGGAGTTGAAGTCCAAATCACCTGAAGGGTGGGTGGGTGGGTGGGAGCGCCAGGCCTGAGCTGCATCTCCATTGGTATCTCTCTCTGTGTACCTGTATCTATATCACAATAGGTACATCTATATATACAAACAACAACAAATATCTGGATATCTCTATCTCGGGCCTGGACTACAACTCCCACTTTTTAGGAATGGTGGGTGCTGAAGTCCAAAACTACAGCTATATCTGTATATACAAACAACAACAAATATCTGTATCTATCTGTCTATATCTATCAGGCCTGGGACACTTTTTAGGAATGGTGGGAGTTGAAGTCCAAAACTATATCTGTATATACAAACAACAACAAATATCTGTATATATCTGACTATATCTCAATCCTGGGCCATCTTGGGCCCTCCCTCCTGGTGGTTTGGACTACAAATCCCACTTTTTAGGAATGGTGGGAGTTGGTGTCCAAAACTATAGCTATATCTGTATATACAAACAACAACAACAACAAATATCTGTATATATCTGTCTATATCTATCTATCTATCTCAGGCCTGGGCCATCTTGGGCCCACCTTCCCTCCTGGTGGTTGGACTACAACTCCCACTTTTTAGGAATGGTGGGAGTTGAAGTCCAAAACTATAGCTATATCTGTATATACAAACAAGAACAACAATCTATCTATATCTATCTCAGGTTTGGGCCCACTTTGGCCCTCCCTCCCTCCTGCTAGTTTGGACTACAACTCCCACTTTTTAGGAATGGTGGGAGTTGAAGTCCAAAACTATAGCTATATTTGTATATACAAACAACAACAACATATATCTGTATATATCTGACTATATCTCAGGCCTGGGCCATCTTGGACCCTCCGTCCCTCCCTCTAGTTTGGACTACAACTCCCACTTTTTAGGAATGGTGGGAGTTGAAGTCCAAAACACCTGGAGATAGGGAGGGAGGGCTCAAGGTGGCCCAGTACTGATCTACATCTATATTTATCTATCTCTGTGTGCCTGTATCTATATCTCTGACTATAGTTATCTATCTGAGGCCTGGGCCATCTTGGGCCCTCCGTCCTTCCTGCTGGTTTGGACTCCAACTCCCACCATTCCTAACAGCGATAGGAGTTGAAGAGCAAAACACCTGAGGGAGGGCCGAAGGTGACCCAGGCCTGATCTACATCTCTAGCTATCTGTATATAATAATAATAATAATAATAATAATAATAATAATAATATTTATTTATAACCTGCCACCATCTCTGGGTGGTTTGGACTCCGATGCCTGCACCTGTTAGGAATGGTGGGAGTTGAACTCCAAATCACCTGAAGGGACGGAGGGCCCAAGGTGGCCCACGCCTGATCTGCATCTCTATCTATTTGTATCTGTATCTATATAATGATGGGAGTTGGAGTCCAAAACCCCTGGAGGGAGGGTGGGCCAGGCCTGGGATACAACTCTATCTCTCTCAGGCCTCCCTCCCTCCAGTGGTTTTGGACTCCACCTCTTAGGAATGATGGGAGTTGAACTCCAAATCCCCTGGGGGGTGGGTGGGAGGGCCAGGCTATAGCTCTATCTGTATCTATATATCTATATCTATCTCAGGCCTGGGCCAATTTGGGCCCTCCCTCCCTCCCTCCAGGTGTTTAGGACTCCAACTCCCATCATTCCTAACAGCCAGTAGGAGTTGAAGACCAAAACACCTGAGGGAGGGCCCAAGTTGGCCCAGCCCTGATCTACACCTCTATCTATAACTATGTATGTGTATCTATATAAGTATAGCTGTAATTATATCTGGACCTACATCTCTAGCTATAACTATTTCTTTATCTATATCTATTTGTCTGTTTCTATGTAACTATAGCTATAACTATATCTGTATCGCTATCTGACCATATCTATCTATCTCAGGCCTGGGCCAATTTGGGCCCTGCCTCCAGGTGTTTTGGACTCCCAACTCCCACCATTCCTAAAAGCCAGTACGAGGTGAAGTCCAAAACACCTGGAGGGAGGGCCCAAGGTGGCCCAGGTCTGATCTATATCTATATCTATCAATCAATCTGTATCTATTTCTATGTACATACCCGTATCTACATAACGATACCTATTTCTATATCTGTTTCTGTAGAACTAGAGCTATATCTGTATCTCTATATATCTATTTATCTATCTCTATATATAACTATATCTGTATCTATCTCTATATATATTTGTATAGCTATAGCTCTATCTATCTGTATCTATCTATATATATAAATTTGTTAGGCTCATCCAATGAGGAAAAAAACTCAAAAACCCCCCAACGAAACTTAACCAAAATTCCCATGCCCATAACACAACCCACAAGGTACAAACATATCTACTCAAAATGAAAAACAACACAACAACACACTCACAAAATGGCAAAACAACAAAACTAAAAAATCCCCCAACGAAACTTAACCAAAATCCCTGTGCCCATAACACAACCCACAAGGTACAAACATATCTACTCAAAATGAAAAACAACACAACAACACACTCACAAAACAGCAAAACAACAAAACTCAAAAATCCCCCAACGAAACTTAACCAAAATCCCCGTGCCCATAACACAACCCACAAGGTACAAACATATCTACACAAAATGAAAAACAACACAACAACACACTCACAAAACGGCAAAACAACAAAACACAAAACCCCACGCTCCACTCCCCCCGCCGCCGCACACACACACGCAACCCCACGCTCCATCACTCCCCCCACCGCCGCACACACACGCAACCCCACTCCCCCCGCCGCACACACACACACACGCAACCCCAGGCTCCATCACTCCCCCCGCCGCCGCACACACACACGCAACCCCACGCTCCATCACTCCCCCACCCCAATCTTACCTCCTTTTACTTCAGGCCACCTCCAAACCCCGCCCCTTCCCGCCCTGTCAAAATCTAGGAAAGACAGGTAGGAAGGAAGGAAAGAAGGAAGAAAGAGAAAGGGAGGTAAAGAAAAAGGGGGAAGGAAGGAAAGTTAGAGGAAGAGGAAAAGAAAAGAAAAGGAAAGATGGAAGGAAAGAAAAGAGAGACAGCAGAAGAGAAAGAAAAAGGGGGAAGGAAGGAAAGAGATAGAGAAAGAAGAGGAGAAGGAAAGATGGGAAGGAAGGAAGGAAGGAAGGAAGGAAGGAAGGAAGGAGGGAGGGAGGGAGGGAGGGAGGGAGGGAGGGAGGGAGGGAGGGAGGGAAAGAAGGAGAGAAAGAGGGAAGATTGGCCACAGCAACACGTGGCGGGTAAAGGTTATTTCTATTATTATTATTATGCTATTGTTCCTATGAGACCCTTTGATAAGTTTTACTATAGGCCACAGCAACGCGTGGCAGGGCACAGCTAGTATAACTATATCTGTTTTTATCTCTATATAGCTCTATCTCTATCTGTATCTATATAATTATATATCTGCATCTCTAAATCTGTATCCATAACTCTATATAGCAATATCTCCATCTATCTATCTATCTATCTATCTATCTATCTATCTATCTATCTGTATATTGCTATATCTATATTTCTATCTATATTGCTATAGCTATATCTGTATCACGCTGTATATAGCTATAGCTGCAACTGTATCTCTTATCTATCATACAGATAGATATAGATACATCTATATCTATTTTAATATATATGTATCTGTATTTATATAACTATATCTCTATCTATATATAGCTATATTTGTATTTATCACTATTAGCTGTATCTGTATTTCTAGCTATCTGTAGCTATATATCTTGATAGCTGTATATATCTACATCTAACAGTATATATCTATATATCTATACAGCAGGCATGGGCCAACCTCGGCCCTCCCTCCAGGTGTTTTGGACTTCAACTCACACAATTTGCAATGCAATATGTATACATTTATATATGTGTGTATGTCTTTATTTATATAGATACATCTCTATATATCTATATCTATATATACCTGTCAACTAGCTTAGGTTCCCAGTGATGCTCCTGTTACATCTTTTGTAATATGATATATACATTTTTGTGTTTGTCTGTATCCCTATATCTGTGTCTATATAGCTACATCTATATATCTAGCTAGCTGTATATTTCAATACATCTCTATACCTATATACTAGCTTAGGTACCCGGCAATACCCGGGTTATGTCTTTCGTAATGCTATATATGTGTGTGTGTGTGTGCGTGCGTGCGTGTGTGTGTGTGTGTGTGTGTATCTATATTTATTTGTCTATATCTCTATATTTATATCTTTATATACTAGCTTAGGTATCCGGTGATGCCCGGGTTAGGTTTTCGTATCTATATGTATCTATATCTATATATCGATACCTCTATAGCTATATATCGATACCTCTATATCTTTCTCTAGGTACTAGCTTAGATACCTGGTGATGCCCAGGTTATGTCTTTCATAACGCAATATATACATATTTGTGTAGTCTGTATCTATATCTATCTATACCTCTATATCTCTGTAACTATCTATATACTAGCTTAGGTACCTGGCGATGTCCAAGTGACATCTTTCGTAATGCTGTGTGTGTGTGTGTGTGTATATATATATATATTTGTGTAGACTGTATACCTATATTTCTATATATCGATACCTCTATATCTGTCTCTATGTACAAGCTTAGGTACCCTGCGATGCCCAGGTTACGTTTTTCGTAATGCAATATATATATGTGTGTGTGTGTGTGTGTGTAGTCTGTATCTATATTTATTTGTCTATATCTCTATATCTTTATATACTAGCTTAGGTATCCGGTGATGCCCATGTTAGGTCTTTCCTAATGCAATATATACATATGTGTGTATGTCTGTTTCTATATATTACATCTATATACTATTTATTATTTATTTATTTACGGCATTCATATGCTGCCCTTCTCACCCCGAAGACAACTCAGAGCGGCTTACAAGATATATATAAACACAATAGTAAAGGTAAAGGTAGTCCCCTGACATTAAGTCCAGTCATGTCTGACTCTGGGGTGTGGTGCTCATCTCCATTTCTAAGCCGAAGAGCCAGCGTTGTCCGTAGACACCTCCAAGGTCATGTGGCCGGCATGACTGCATGGAGCGCCGTTACCTTCCCGCCGGAGCGGTACCTATTGATCTACTCACATTTGCATGTTTTCGAACTGCTAGGTTGGCAGAAGCTAGGGCTGACAGCAGAAGCTCACGCCGCTCCCCGGAATCGAACCTGCGACCTTTCGATCAACAAGCTCAGCAGCTCAGTGCTTTAACCCACTGCGCCACATAAACACAATATATTACATTATTACCAAAGTACAATATCAGTATTAAATATTACTATATTGTACTATACCAATATATCGTAATATTATTAGTAATATTACATGTAATATAAACATATTATAATAATGGGAGCCCCCGATGACGTTGAGCTGCTGAGCTTGTTGGCTGAAAGGTTGCAGGATCGAATCTGGGGAGCGGAGTAAGCTCCTACTGTCAGCCCCAGCTTCTGCCAACCTAGCAGTTCGAAAACATGCAAATATGAGTAGAGCAATAGGTACTGCTCTGGCGGGAAGTTAAGTAGGTGAGGTAACGGGCGATGCCTGAGTTAGGTAATTTATAATGCGTTGTATACACGTGTGTGCATGTCTGTACAAGCAGTCCCTTGTAAGCCAGATGTTTGTAACTCTGTGACGGCTTGTAGATATAAGAATCGCGATAAATCATAATACAAGAAAGCGCAAGCCCACATTGCCCTCCGCGCTCCTCTCTGTGGGTCACTTCACTCCAAAGGCAGGTCTTTTGTTCAGGAAATACTTGTTTGGCATCGCCATCGCCTCCTTATCTGGGGCCCGTATCTGCCGACTGAGTAGCCTCTGCCCTGCTTCCCGGGATGGGTTTTCCGTCTGCCGCTCTCTCCTATCCAATCTTCCCCATCTTTGAGGCAAATGACCCAAAACCAGGCCAGGGTTGGCATCCCTGCAGGGAGAGAGGTTTGCATCAACCAAGCTCTTCCTTGAAAGCAAGTTTAGGCAAACTTGGGCCCTCCAGGTGTTTTGGACTTCAACTCCCACAATTCCTAACAGCCTACCGGCTGTTAGGAATTGTGGGAGTTGAAGTCCAAAACACCTGGAGGGCCCAAGTTTGCCTAAACTTGCTTTCAAGAAGACAAGAGCCTGCTAGAGATGTGTCGGTCCATTTCCTTGATAAACAACAGGTGAAAGAGTTGACATTGCATGTCGCAAACGACAGAATGGGGGACAATGCCTGGCTCGAGAGCAGTACGTGTGAAAAAGATCTTGGAGTCCTCGTGGACAACAAGTTAAGCATGAGCCAACAATGTGATGTGGCGGCAAAAAAAGCCAATGGGATTTTGGCCTGCATCAATAGGAGCATAGTGTCTAGATCTAAGGAAGTAATGCTACCCCTCTATTCTGCTTTGGTTAGACCACATCTGGAATATTGTGTCCAATTCTGGGCGCCACAATTCAAGAGAGATATTGACTCTAAGCTGGAATGTGTCCAGAGGAGGGCGACTCAAATGATCAAGGGTCTGGAGAACAAGCCCTATGAGGAGCAGCTTAGGGAACTGGGCATGTTTAGCCTGAAGAAGAGAAGGCTGAGAGGAGATATGATGAGGGCCATGCATAAATACGTGAGAGGAAGCCACAGGGAGGAGGATGGAGCAAGCTTGTTTTCTGCTTCCTTGGAGACTAGGACGCAATGGAACAATGGCTTCAAACTACAAGAGAGGAGATTCCATCTGAACATGAGGAAGAACTTCCTGACTGTGAGAGCCGTTCAGCAGTGGAACTCTCTGCCCCGGAGTGTGGTGGAGGCTCCTTCTTTGGAAGCTTTTAAGCAGAGGCTGGATGGCCATCTGTCAGGAGTGATTTGAATGCAATATTCCTGCTTCTTGGCAGGGGGTTGGACTGGATGGCCCATGAGGTCTCTTCCAACTCTTTGATTCTATGATTCTATGACCACACCTGTGGCGGGATTGCACATGTCTTTATGCAATTCCTGAGTGGAGTGCACGGCTTTAAGTGAGCAGTGGCGCATTGGGGAAGATGTGAGTGCATAACTCTTGGATGCAATGTGGATTTATTTTATTATCAGTGGCAGATAGGGAAGTGAGGTGAGAGACACCTTCAGACATAGGTTTGCCGTCCTCAATCTCCGCTTGCCTCTTTCCACTGAAAATGTATAGCTTCTGGAACCTGGACATTTAGGCTACGGGCACACATTTATGAGGAAACTAGCCGTCCCCTGCCACACATTGCTGTAGCCCAGTCTGTGTATATGTGCTTTGTGTGTGTATTAGGCTTGGGCGGTTTCATTCGTTAATTTCGTAATTTGTTATTAATTCATAGAATCATAGAATCAAAGAGTTGGAAGAGACCTCATGGGCCATCCAGACCAACCCCCTGCCAAGAAGCAGGAATATTGCATTCAAATCACCCCTGACAAATGGCCATCCAGCCTCTGCTTAAAAGCTTCCAAAGAAAGAGCCTCCACCACACTCCCTCCGGGGCAGAGAGTTCCACTGCTGAACGGCTCTCACAGTCAGGAAGTTCTTCCTCCTGTTCAGATGGAATCTCCTCTCTTGTAGTTTGAAGCCATTGTTCCCTTGCGTCCTAGTCTCCAAGGAAGCAGAAAACAAGCTTGCTCCCTCCTCCCTGTGGCTTCCTCTCACATATTTATACATGGCTATCATATCTCCTCTCAGCCTTCTCTTCTTCAGGCTAAACATGCCCAGTTCCCTAAGCCGCTCCTCATAGGGCTTGTTCTCCAGACCCTTGATCATTTTATTCGTATTTAAATTAGCTTACGATCCAATATTGAGCCATGCAGGACTACTGTGAGGAGTAATTAAAAATCGAAACAATCGAAACATCTCAAGCTCCCTGCTTGAGCGGTGATGGCACGATCATCAGCATAGATGAAACTCTCTGTCCCTTCTGGCAGTGGCTGGTCATTTGTGTAAATGTTGAACGTGGATGGAGCAAGCACGCTCCCCGGAGGCAGGCCGTTCTTCTGTTTCCGCCATCTGCTTCTCTGGCCCTGGAACTCAACAAAAAAGCTCCTGTTTTGTAGCAGGTTTCCTATGAGGCGGGTGAGATGTTTATTGAAAAACCACGAAACGGCGAGTCCGCAAAAAGCGAACCACGAACTAGCGAGAGAACACTGTATAGGCAGAAGTGGTAGCAGTTTTATGAGAATAGCTTGAATACCTGTACTACCTACAGAGCCAGCTTGATTAGCCTTTACTGTGTGTCTAGTCTTAGTTGGACACTCCTTGCTGGGTTATGGCCTTTCCCACTAATTGCTGTTTATGGCGTATTGCTTGCAAGCATTACTGTGGCTTTAGTAGGCCGCCGGTAGAGGGAATGTGTGGTTTTGCTGCTACACTTGATTCCGTCCAGTGGTCCCTGGTCAAAGTGGTCCCTGGTCAGAGTGGTCCCTGGTCAGAATGGTCCCTGGTCAAAGTGGTCTCTGTTTAAGTGGTCCCTGGTCAAAGTGGTCCCTGGTGGAGTGGTCCCTGTTCAAGTGGTTCCTGGTGGAGTGGTCCCTGGTCAGAGTGGTCCCTGGTGAAGTGGTCCCTGGTCGGAGTATACCCTGGTCAAGTGGTCCCTGGTCAAAGTGGCCCCTGGTCAAGGTGGTCACTGGTGAAGTGGTCCCTGTTCAAGTGGTCCCTGGTCAGAGTGGTCCTTGTTCAAGTGGTCCCTGGTCAGAGTGGTCCCTGGTCGGAGTATACCCTGGTCAAGTGGTCCCTGGTCAAAGTGGTCCCTGGTCGAAGTGGTCCCTGGTGGTCCCTGGTCAGAGTGGTCCTTGTTCAAGTGGTCCCTGGTCAGAGTGGTCCCTGGTGAAGTGGTCCCTGGTTGGAGTATACCCTGGTCAGAGTGGTCCCTCATCAAGTGGTCCCTGGTTAAAGTGGTCCCTGGTGGAGTGGTCCCTGGTCAGAGTGGTCCCTGTTCAAGTGGTCCCTGGTCAGAGTGGTCCTTGTTCAAGTGGTCCCTGGTCAGAGTGGTCCCTGGTGAAGTGGTCCCTGGTCGGAGTATACCCTGGTCAGAGTGGTCCCTCATCAAGTGGTCCCTGGTTAAAGTGGTCCCTGGTGGAGTGGTCCCTGGTCAGAGTGGTCCCTGTTCAAATGGTCCCTGGTCAGAGTGGTCCTTGTTCAAGTGGTCCCTGGTCGGAGTATACCCTGGTCAGAGTGGTCCCTCATCAAGTGGTCCCTGGTCAGAGTGGTCCCTGTTCAAAAAAAAAGGTTGGGAACCATGGATGTAGATAGATAGCAAGTATCAAGGTCCTTTTCCTACTTCATTTTGATGCCATTGCTCCGATGGCCATGAAGTTTCCTTTCTCCATCTTTCGCAGCCCACAGAGAATGGGAATGCACAGAAGGGGAATCGGTGGATTTCCTCTTGCTTGAAGTGTCTTAGCAGATGCCCTGATCCTCACTCTTTGGTTTCAAAACCCTTTGGAAGAGGACGCCAGGCGGGTCCCCTTTCTGAGCTGTTTCCTCTTCCCTGCCTGCAGGAACCAAGACGACTACCAGCTGGTTCGGAAGCTTGGCCGGGGGAAATATAGCGAAGTCTTTGAGGCTATCAACATCACCAACAACGAGCGAGTGGTGGTGAAAATCCTTAAGGTGAGTTGGTGTGGATTGTTGATGGAGAGCTTTCTGGCGAGAGCCTCCCCTCAAGCCCTGCAATGGGGTCATCTTGTTTGTTTACTGTCTGTATCCTGAGTTGTGTTTTTGTCTCTGAATGGAAACAGAGGTACTGAGTTTTAAATTTTAATCTGTTACACCTGGCCCGGCCATAGGTTTTAAATTTTTTTGTGTGTTATTGCGTAGATGTGAGTTATATTAACTGCATTGTTTTATTTGCTTGCTGCTTTGTTGTTTTATTGATGTGTTGTTGGGCCACCCCGAGTCCCCTTAGGGAGATGTTGGCAGGATATAAATAAAGAATTATTATTATTATTATTATTACTACTACTACTGTATTGTCGAAGGCTTTCATGCCCGGAATCACTGGGTTGCTGTAGGTTTTTTCGGTCTGTATGGCCATGGTCTAGAGGTATTTTCTCCTGACATTTCGCCTGCATCTAGGCACTGTCAGGCCATTATATGCTAATCAAGGTGGTCAGTTGAAACATTCCCACCTTCTTCTTCTTAGGCAATCCCTTGTTGGATGAGTAAGATGGTCTTCCTTGATGACTATTTTTGTGGGTTTGTAGGTGGCTGTGGAGCCCTATTCTTGACCCACATCTTCTCCCACAGTGAAGGCATTGGTTTCCAGGTGGAAGGCAGTCCCAGTCGTGGTTGGCTTGATGTGCCTTCCTCCTGGCACGTTTCTCTCTTTCGCCCTCCACTCGTGCCTCCTTGAATTCTGCAGCACTGCTGGTCACAACTGACCTCCAGCTGGAGCGCTCAAGGGCGAGGGCTTCCCAGTTCTCATTGTCTATGCCAGAGTTTTTAAGGTTGGCTTTGAGCCCATCTTTCAATCTCTTTTCCTGCCCACCAACGTTCCGTTTTCCATTCTTAAGTTCAGAGTAGAGCAACTGCTTTGGGAGACGGTGGTCGGGCATCCGGACAATGTGGTTGGCCCAGCGGAGTTGATGGCAGAGGACCATCGCTTCAGTGCTGGTGGTCTTTGCTTCTTCCAGCACACTGACGTTTGTCCGCTTGTCTTCCCAAGAGATTTGCAGGATTTTCCGGAGGCAGCGCTGATGGAATAGTTCCAGGAGTTGCATGTGACGTCTGTAGACAGTCCACGTCTCGCAGGCGTATAGCAGGGTTGGGAGGACAATAGCTTTATAGACAAGCCCCTTGGTCTCCCTACGGATGTCCCCGTCCTCAAACACCCTCTGCTTCATTTGGAAAAATGCTGCGCTCGCAGAGCTCAGGCGGTGTTGTATTTCGGTTTCGATGTTGACTTTGGTGGAGAGGTGGCTTCCAAGGTAGCGGGAATGGTCAACATTTTCTAATGTGACACCATTAAGCTGTATCTCTGGCATTGGAGAGGGGATGGCTGGTGACTGCTGGGACAGCACTTTGGTTTTCTCAATGATCAGTGACAGGCCAAGCTTCGTGTATGCTTCTGCGAAGGTGTTTAGAGTGGCTTGTAGATCTTCTTCTGAATGTGCACAGACGATGTTGTCATCAGCATACTGGAGTTCTATAGCAGATGTTGTTGTAACCTTGGTTTTGGCTTTCAGTCTGCTGAGGTTAAACAGCTTGCCATCTGTCCGATAGATGATTCCCACCTAGCTCCAGCAGACAAGAGTCCTTTGTCCCACCCTGGTCATTCCACAGATATATAAACCCTTGTCCTAATTCCAACAGACCTCACAACCTCTGAGGATGCTTGCCATAGATGCAGGCGAAACTTCAGGAGAGAATGCCTCTAGACCATGGCCATATAGCCCGAAAAAACCTACAACAACCCATTATTATTACTATTATTATTATTGTGACCTTACCTCCCTCCATGAACCAACTCGGGCGCTCCGTTCTTCTGGGGAGGCCCTTCTTTCGCCCCTGCCAATTTCACAAGCTCGCCTGGTTAATAATAATAATAATAATAATAATAATAATAATAATACTTTATTTATATACCGCTCCAAGGTCCAAAAGCAAATAGCATGAATATGACCCACAATTATTGGTCAAACCAGAATCCATGGCATCATGACAAAGTCCCAGGAACGAAGATCTAAAAGCAAAGTCCCAAATAATAATAATAATAATAATAATAATAATACTTTATATTATATATAATAATACTCTATCTCCCCGAGGGGACTCAGAGCGATTCCTAGGTAAAAATCACAGAACATACAACCAAAAAACAACATAACCATAAGATTAACAAAACAAAATATGCAAAATATGTCGCCATAACACACATATATTAAAAGTAATCCTGCCTGTTCAAGGCAATTTAAAAATTTAAAAGGCCAGGCCAAGATTTGTGCAAACCCAAAAATTCTAGGGGGGCCGGGAATTAAGTGCAATGCTATGGCAGGCAACAATAATATTAGGTAAGGATCTGTGGCTGTTCATTCCGGGGCCAACTAGAGGAAATGATCTGGGTAATTGGTAGGAAGAAGAAGGCCGTATTCAACAATGTGTAAGACTGAGTTAGAACTGGTCATTTTCAAAGTCTTGTTGAAACCACCAGGTCTTCAAGCTCTTACGAAAGGAGGGGAGCAATGGGGCCTGTCTTATTTCTCCAGGAAGGGCGTTCCAGAGGCGGGGGGGGGCACCACCGAGAAGGCCCTCTCTCGTCCCCACCAACCGCGCTTGAGACGGAGGTGGGACCAAGAGGAGGGCCTCCCCAGAAGATCTTAGAGCTTGCACCGGTTCATAGAGGAAATGCGATCGCGGAGATAGTCGGGGAGGGATGGGGCCTGTCTTATTTCCCTTGGAAGGGCGTTTCAGAGATGGGGGGGGGCACCACCGAGAAGGCCCCCTTCTCGTCCCCACCAACCACGCTTGAGACGGTAGTGGGACTGAGAGGAGGGCCTCCCCGGAAGCTCTTAGAGCTCGCGCCGGTTCATAGAAGGAAATGCGATCGTGGAGATAGGCGGGGAGGGATGGGGCTTGTCTTATTTCCCGTGGAAGGGCATTTCAGAGATGGGGGCCACCACCGAGAAGGCCCCCTCTCTCGTCCCCACCAACCGCGCTTGAGACGGAGGTGGGACCGAGAGGAGGGCCTCCCCGGAAGATCTTAGAGTTTGCGCCAGTTCATAGAAGGAGATGCGATTGTGGAGATAGGCAGGGCCCGAACCATTTAGGGCTTTGTAAGTCATGACCTGCACCTTGAATTTAGCTCCGCACAAAGTACAAGGGAGAGAGCTTTTTCCTCTGTGGCCCCCCGACTCTGGAACTCACTACCTGGAGAAATTAGGAAAACCCCTACCCTAGAAACCTTCAAAAAGGACCTTAAAACCTGGCTCTTCTTCTGCGCTTTTGATGAATAAGTTTATATTCTCACACTATTGCCTAGCCTCAAAGTTTTGTCATTGGGGTACATGCCCCCCCCCCCTTGCGGGAAAGTTGATTCCACAACCCCCACTATAATGAGTCCTTCTCCGCAAATAATCTGTCTCTTTCTTATCTCTCCTGAGTTTTAATAAGTTTTAATTAGTCTCTCTTTTAACCATTACATGTAGCCCGCCCATTGTCATTGTGCCTATTGCAATTTTATTTTTTTATTGTAGTTTTCACATGTTTTATGTAATTATATTGTTTATTGTTTGCGTTTTCGGTTTTATTTTATTGTAATTTGTTGTTTGGGCTTGGCCCCATGTAAGCCACTCCGAGTCCTCATTGGGGAGATGGTGGCGGGGTATAAATAAAGATGATGATGATTATTATTGTTGTTGTTGTCGTCACCATAGAGCTTCACCATACGCTTCTGCACCTGTTTCAGGTGGCCTTGAACGTTTCTGTGGGCCACTGTTCACCCTCACATGTCCCAAAAGGCGATTCTGTTTTTGGTGTAGCAGATCATACCTGATCTCTCCATGAGCTCTGGGTTTGTTGTTATTCATGGCGCTTGGTAGCATTCAGGGAGGTCTGTGGAGGCGCATGCTTTTCAATGAATGTGTCATCTCGCTGTCACTAGTCCTGCTGTGTCTCCTTGTTAGCCGCACAGGAAGGTATGCATGAAGCTAGCAATGAGGCAAAAGCGAGGCATGTTGTCAGGAAGGGCTAATGTGGATTAAGAGAGTGAGCTTCCAGCAAGGAAGTCCCTGATGGAAATCTCTTCGAGTCAAACTGGTGCCTCTTGTTCTCAGTCTCCACCTTTTGCTGTCATAGAGCTGGGGGCTGTTCTCATCTTGCAGCGGTTGCAAGGATTAGAGGACTGGCAACAAGGAAAGTGCACTGTCTGTATCCGCGCTTCTCAACCTGGGGGTCGGGACCCCTGGCGGGGTTGTGAGGGGGTGTCAGAGGGGTCGCCAAAAACCAACAGAAAACACTGTATTTTCTCTTGGTTGTGGGAGTTCTGTGTGGGAGGTTTTGCCCAATTCTCTCATTGGTGGGGTTCTGAATGCTCTTTCATTGTAGGTGAACTATAAATCTCAGCAACGATGACTCCTAAAAGTCAAGGCCTATTTTCCCCCAGACTCCACCAGTGTTCATATATTGAGTATTTGTGCCAAGTTTGGTTCAGATCCATCATTGTTTGAATCCACCGTGCTCTTTGGATGTAGGTGAACTACAACTCCCAAACTCAAGGTACACGCCCACCAAAGCCTTCCAGTATTTTCTCTAGGTTGTGGGACTTCTGTGTGCAAAGTTTGGTTCAATTCCATCGTTGGTGGAGTTCAGAATGCTCTTTGATTGTAGGTGAACTATAAATCTCAGCAACTATGACTTGACTTTTAGAAGGCCTATTTTCCCCCAGACTCCACCAGTATTCACATATTAAGTATTTGTGCCAAGTTTGGTCCACATCCATCATTGTTTGAGTCCACAGTGCTCTTAGGATGTAGGTGAACTACAACTCCCAAACTCAAGGTCAATGCCCACCAAACCATTTCAGTATTTGCTGTTGGTCATGGGAGATTTGTGTGCCAAGTTTGGTTCAATTCCATTGTTGGTGGAGTTCAGAATGCTCTTTGATTGTAGGTGAACTATAAATCCCAGCAACTACAACTTCCAAATGTCAAGGTCTGTTTTCCCCAAACTCCGCCAGTGTTCACATTTAGGTACATTAAGTATTTGTGCCAAGTTTGGTCCAGATCCATCATTGCTTGAATCCACAGTGCTCTCTGGATGTAGGTGAACTACAACTCCAAAACTAAAGGCCAGTGCCCACCAAACCAAAGTTTGCCCATGCCTGCTGAAGAGGAACCGTGTGGGAGCGAATCCTTGCCTGTTGGTTCTCTTTGTTTTCTGTGGGAGGCTCTGTTTTGCCAGGGACGGGAGGATAATGAGAAGATCAGCCTTCACGAAGTCAAACTCCGCAGTTGGCCCTCCTTTTCAAGAATGACAGGCTGATCTCGGCTCCTTGCAGTAAATACCTGGGATCCAAAGCAGAATCAGTGAGGAATAAGTTCCAATGCAAGCAAATGCATTTGCATCTCAAAAGGGGGATTTCAGATTATTTGTCTGATATCGCTGCCTCGTTGAGAGAAAGGATACGCATTTGCATTTGTCAAACTAATAATTCCCGTGCATCTTAACTTTGCATAAAATCCCAAGGCTTTCTGTCATACTTTCCCTCAAGCTGTCAGTTGTGAATGGCGAGGGCTTTGTTGTTGATCCGCCCTCCGAAAAAGGGCCGATCTTTTAAATCATGTATATGAACTGGTCTGAAACAGATAGCGTTGCATTCCTGATGACAAACAGACCAGCATTTCCTCCTCCTGGATGCCTTTGCCACATTCCGTAAGGAATTAAAGATGTGGATGTTTTGTTGTGCCTTCAACTGATGACCCCTGTGACAAACGTTTGTATCATGATCTATTTTCACTATTTAACCTGAATTCCTATATTACATCATTATTCATAGATGTAAGTTAAACCGGTAGGGAGTTTCAGAAAAACATCTCTTTCTGCTTCATTGACTCTTCTAAAGCCTTGGACTGTGTGGATCATCATAAATGGTGGCAAGTTCTGGGTGGGATGGGCATCCCAAGCCCCCTTCCCTCTCTCCTGAGGAATCTGGACAAGGACCAAGGAGCCACAGTCAGAACTGACCACGGAACAGGAGACGGGTTCAAGGTTGGGAAAGGCGTCCGGCAAGGCTGCATCCTCTCACCCAACCTTTTTAACTTGTATGCAGAACACATCATGTGAGGATGTGCGGGGCTGGATGAATGCAAGGCTGGGGTGAAAACGGCTGGAAGAAACATTCACAACCTCAGATATGCAGATGACACCACTCTGATGGCCGAAAGTGAGGAGGAGCTGAGGAGCCTTCTAATCCAGGTGGAATAAGAAAGCGCAAAAGCCGGGTTGCAGCTAAACGTCAAAAAAACCAAGATTATGGCAACAAGAATGATTGACAACTGGAAAATAGAGGGAGAAACCGTGGAGGCCGTGACAGACTTTGTATTTCTAGGTGCAAAGATTACTGCAGACGCAGAGTGTGGCCAGGAAATCAGGAGACACTTCTTGGGAGGAGAGCAATGTCCCATCTTGATCAAAGAGTGAAGAGACATCACAGTGGCAACCAAAATCTGCGTAGTCAAAGCAATGGGATTCCCCATAGTCACCTACAGATGTGAGAGCTGGACCAGAAGGAAGGCTGAGTGAAGGAAGAGAGGCGCTTTTGAGCTGTGGTGTTGGAGGAAAGTCCTGAGAGTGCCTTGGACTGCGAGAAGATCCAACCAGTCCATCCTCCAGGAAAGAAAGCCCGACTAAAGCTCACTGGAGGGAAGGAGATGAGAGGCCCAGATGAAGTACTTTGGCCACATCATGAGGAGACCGGAAAGCTTGGAGAAGACAGTGATGCTTGGGGAAAATGGAAGGAAAAAGGAAGAGGGGCCAACCAAGGGCAAGGGCAATGGCGTCCTTGAAGTCACTGGATTGACCTTGAAGGAGCTGGGGGTGGTGACAACCAACAGGGAACTCTGGCGTGGGATGGTCCATGAGGTCACAAAGAGTCGGAAACGACTGAACGAATGAACAACAAAAAATGATGTTGTTGTTTGTGTTTTTGGTTTTACTCTGTTGTTATTTGGGCTTGGCCTCATGTAAGCTGCCCCAAGTCCCCGTTGGGGGAGATGGTGGTGGGGTATAAATAAAGTTTATTATTATTATTATTAACCTACAATCAAAGAGCATTATGAACTCCACCAACAATGGAATTGAACTAATCTTGGCACATAGAACTCCCATGACCAACAGAAAATACTAGAAGGGCTTGGAGGGCATTGAGCTTGAGTTTGGAAGTTGTAGTTCACCTACATCCAGAGAGCACTGTGGACTCAAACAATGATGGATCTGGACCAAACCTGGCACAGATACTCAATATGCCCAAATGTGAAAACTGGTGGAGTTCGGGGAAAATTGACCTTGATGTTTGGGAGTTGTAGCTGCTGGGATTTATAGTTCACGACCATCAAAGAGCATTCTGAACCCCACCAATGATAGAATTGGGCCAAACTTCCCACACAGAACCCCCATGACAAACCTAAAATACTATTGTTTTCTGATGGTCTTTGGTGACTTCTCTGATACCCCCCTCGTGACCCCCCCCCCTGGGGTCCCAACCCCCAGGTTGAAAAACGCTGGTCTATAAGATCTTAGGTTTCTATTATATACGTTGAGTGGTGTGTTGAGTCTACAGTGAAAGACTAGGATGCTTAACAATGCATTCAAACTACAAGAAAGGAGATTCCATCTGAACATTAGGAGGAACTTCCTGACTGTGAGAGCTGTTCAGCAGTGGAACTCTCTGCCCCGGCGTGTGGTGGAGGCTCCTTCTTTGGAAGCTTTTAAACAGAGGCTGGATGGCCATCTGTCGGGGAGGCTTTGAATGCAATTTTCCTGCTTCTTGGCAGAATTGAGTTGGACTGGATGATGGCCCATGAAGTCTCTTCCAACTCTATGATTCTATGAGATGGCCATAATTTGGAGGTACCTTGAGATGTTTTAGATGGTTTCAATGGCTTCAAACTACAAGAAAGGAGATTCCATCTGAACATGAGGAAGAACTTCCTGACTGTGAGAGCAGTTCAGCAGTGGAACTCTCTGCCCCAGAGTGTGGTGGAGGCTCCTTCTATGGAGGCTTTGGAGCAGAGGCTGGATGACCATCTCTTGGGGGTGCTTTCAATGTGATTTTCCTGTTTCTTGACAGAAGGGGGTTAGCCTGGATGAAGACCCATGAGGTCTCTTCCAACTCTAGGATTCTATGAGATGGCCATGAGTTGGAGGTACCTTGAGATGTTTTAGATGGTTTCAATGGCTTCAAACTACAAGAAAGGAGATTCCACCTGAACATGAGGAAGAACTTCCTGACTGTGAGAGCTGTTCAGCAGTGGAACTCTCTGTCTAGGAGTGTGGTGGAGGCTCCTTCTATGGAGGCTTTGGAGCAGAGGCTGGATGACCATCTATCGGGGGTGCTTTGAATGCAATATTCCTGCTTCTTGGCAGAATGGGGTTGGACTGGATGGCCCAGGAGGTCTCTTCTAACTCTAGGATTCTATGATTCTACGAATCTCACGCCTGTAAAATCCCCTTTTGTGTATTTAAGCCAGTGAAGAAAAAGAAGATAAAACGGGAGGTGAAGATTTTGGAGAACCTGCGCGGCGGAACCAACATCATCAAGCTGGTCGACACCGTCCGGGATCCCGTGGTAGGTCCTGGCCTTCCTTGCGGGGAATTGGCTCTAAAGATCATGACCATCTGTGTTTCAGGGTTCAGGTGGGGAAATGGTTGGGGTGAAAAGGGATCTTGGGACAGTCGGTTGCAATGTGTCTCAATGGTGGTCCTTTCTCTCTTCCAGTCCAAGACCCCTGCCCTGGTGTTTGAATACATCAACAACACAGATTTCAAGGTGAGTCTCTGCGTTCGTAACGTCGCTTTGCCTGCGGAAGAATGCCTTGCGCAGCCCGCCAGCTTGTTTACAAGAAAGCCGTGGCTGGAGCTGCCTTTCGTTGTGGCTTTTGTGGCCCAGATTGGGAAAGAGTTCCTCCGCCATGGACGTCGGTGGCATTTCCTAGGACTCTGTCTCAATATAGCAACGGTTGCCTTGCAGTGTTTAATGCCGCGCTAATCTCCTTGCTATGATACCCTGTTTACAGCAGCCGTGTCGATGGGGAGGTGTATTTATATATATATTTCTGTGCGGTGCAGATTTGGGAAGCAGGCAGGCCCCAAAAAGATAGAAGTGTTCTAGATCCCAACAGTAGAGGTCAGGTAGAACTTTCCGGTGAGCTAAGAGCAGAGCTTTCCAAACTTTTTGTGTTGTTGACACGCTCTGTAGACATGCTTCTTTTTGCAACACACTCATTCACTTTTACTAGCAACCCAAAGGTTAAACTAGCCCCTTCTAAGATTTTCATACTACACACACACACAAATAATAATAATAATAATAATAATAATAATAATAATGCTTTATTTATACCCCACCCCAAGGGGACACACATATATCGATATAAATAAAAGTGTAATGTTCATTTAATTTTAAATCTTTTTGCAACACGGTCATTCAGTTTTACTAGCAACCCAAAGGTTAAACCAACCCCTTCTAAGATTTTCATACTACACACACACACAAATAATAATAATAATAATAATAATAATAATAATAATAAGACACACATCTATCGATATAAATAAAAGTGTAATGTTCATTTAATTTTGAATCTTTTTGCAACACAGTCATTCGGTTTTACTAGTAACCCAAAGGTTAAACCAACCCCTTCTAAGATTTTCATACAACACACACACACACAAATAATAATAATAATAATAGGACACACATCTATCGATATAAATAAAAGTATAATGTTCATTTAATTTTGAATCTTTTTGCAACACATTCAGTTTTACTAACACCCCAAAGGTTAAACCAACCCCTTCTAAGATTTTCATACTATACACACAAATAATAATAATAATAATAATAATAATAATAATAATAATAATTTATTTATACCCCGCTCCAAGTGACACACATATATCTATATAAATAAAAGTGTAACGTTCATTTAATTTTAATTAAATTAAATTAATTAAATTAATTTAATTTAATGTTCATTTGTGGGATTGACATAACTCAAATTGACACCAAATTTGGACACAAGACACCTCTCAAGCCAACAACTGACCATGACGCATAAAAACACTGAAAAACACAGCAGAAGACACTTTAAAAGCAAAAGGAGTTCCAGGAGTTGCATGTGATGCCTGTAGACAGTCCATGTTTTGCAGGCATATAGCAGGGTTGGGAGGACAATAGCATTATAAACAAGCCCCTTGGTCTCCCTACGGATGTCCCGGTCCTCAAACACTCTCTGCTTCATTTGGAAGAATGCTGCACTCACAGAGCTCAGATGGTGGTGTATTTCCATCTCAGTGTTGACGTCTGTAGACAGTCCACGTCTCGCTGGCGTATAGCAGGGTTGGGAGGGGAATGGCTTTATAAACAAGCCCCTTGGTATCCCTGCGGATGTCCCGGTTCTCAAACACTCTCTGCTTCATTTGGAAGAATGCTGCACTCGCAGAGCTCAGGTGGTGTTGTATTTCCATGTCAGTGTTGACGTCTGTAGACATTCCACGTCTCGCAGGCGTATAGCAGGGTTGGGAGGGGAATGGCTTTATAAACAAGCCCCTTGGTCTCCCTACGGATGTCCCGGTTCTCAAACACTCTCTGCTTCATTTGGAAGAATGCTGCACTTGCAGAGCTCAGATGGTGTTGTATTTCAGTGTCAGTGTTGACGTCTGTAGACAGTCCATGTTTTGCAGGCATAGAGCAGGGTTGGGAGGACAATGGCTTTATAAACAAGCACCTTGGTGTTCCTACGGATGTCCCAGTCCTCAAACACTCTCTGCTTCATTCGGGAAAATGCTGCACTCTGGAAGTTTTGGAACTTATCTTGGATGGCTGTCTGTTGGGAGGGCTTTGACTGGCAGAAGGGGATTGGACTAGATGCCCTTTGGGGGTCTCTTCCAGTGGAGTCTCCTTCTCTGTAGGTTTTGGAAATGAGTCTGGATGGTTGTCTGTTGAGAAGGCTTTGACTGTGTCTTCCTGCTTGGATGAAGGGGGTTGGACTAGATGCCCTTTTGGGGTCTTTTGTGTCCTTCTTTCTTACAGCCCCTATTAGGGGTGGGAGGGGGTGGGGGAGCATTTTTCACGTGAGACACTGTTTGCAAATCTCTGGCTCAGATGAAGCCAGGAGCAGGTGGGAGGCTTTGAAGAAAGGTTTGCAACACTGATTTGGTTTTCTGTCTTTCTTTTTTTCCGCTTCTTCTCATCAATCCCGACTCCAGCAACTCTACCAGATCCTGACAGACTTTGATATCCGGTTTTATATGTACGAATTGCTCAAGGTGAGTGCTTGAAATGTGGGGAAGGTCACTCCCGGCATGTGGAATTCCCAAATATTGGGTCGGGTTGCAGCCCGTGCCATGCCTCCCGAGCACGATGGGGTTGTCACCACCTCCCAACACCCAATATTATCTGTATTGACTCAAGTCTAATGCGCCTTTGGATCTAATGCACACCTCCATTTACAAACCCCCGAAACCTATATAAATAAATAAAAATTTAATGTTCGTTTGTGGGATTAACAGAACTCAAAAACCACTGGACGAATTGACACCAAATTTGGACCCCAGACGCGCCTGTGAGGCAGGCGGGATCGAGAGCCGGGCCTCCACAGACGATCACTATTTCATTTTGTTGGAGAGGGCGTTCCACAGACGAGGGGCCACCACTGAGAAGGAAGCCCCTGTCTCTTGTCCCCACCAGTCGCGCCTGAGAAGGAGGTGGGACCGAGAGCAGGGTCTCCCTGGACAATCTCAGCCTCCAAGATGGTTCATAGAGGGAGATGCGTTCAGACAGCTAAGCATTGCGTGTTGTGACTCAGCTTGACTCTGAGTCTGAAACTGAGCTGTTTGGGCCTTCTGAGCCTGACTTCCTGCAGGATGATGAGGAGGCTGATGGTTTACAGATTCCTGTACATGTTTCAGACGGGGCTGAAAGTGTGGCTGCTGAAAGAGAAACAACAAGTCAGTTCCCTGGGGAAAGGAATGTTCCTTTCGTTAGAGAGACTGATAGCGAGAGTGAAATCCCACACGGCCAGGTGGAGGATCCGTCCCAGCTAGACCCAGATAAGGGGTTGCGTAGCCTTGCAGATAATGAATTAATGAGCAGACAAGAACATTTGCAATTAAGGCTTTGGAGAAGCACTCACTTGGCCAGCAAGCGAGAAGCCAAAGGTGCCAAAGGTCAACGCAATGCTTTCATGTTCGCAAAGGGTATTTAGTCTTGTAGCTGACAGGCAGTTGTTGTCAGTCTAACATTGCTCTTCCCATGTTAACTTCTGGAGATTTTCCTTGGCTTTTCGCAGCAAGGAGAAGCCAAAGGTGCCCAAGGTCAACGCAATGCTTTCATGTTCGCAAAGGGTATTTAGTCTTGTAGCTGACAGGCAGTTGTTGTCAGTCTAACATTGCTCTTCCCATGTTAACTTCTGGAGATTTTCCTTGGCTTTTCGCAGCAAGGAGAAGCCAAAGGTGCCCAAGGTCAACGCAATGCTTTCATGTTCGCAAAGGGTATTTAGTCTTGTAGCTGACAGGCAGTTGTTGTCAGTCTAACATTGCTCTTCCCATGTTAACTTCTGGAGATTTTCCTTGGCTTTTCGCAGCAAGGAGAAGCCAAAGGTGCCCAAGGTCAATGCAATGCTTTCATGTTCGCAAAGGGTATTTAGTCTTGTAGCTGACAGGCAGTTGTTGTCAGTCTAACATTGCTCTTCCCATGTTAACTTCTGGAGATTTTCCTTGGCTTTTCGCAGCAAGGAGAAGCCAAAGGTGCCCAAGGTCAACGCAATGCTTTCATGTTCGCAAAGGGTATTTAGTCTTGTAGCTGACAGGCAGTTGTTGTCAGTCTAACATTGCTCTTCCCATGTTAACTTCTGGAGATTTTCCTTGGCTTTTCGCAGCAAGGAGAAGCCAAAGGTGCCCAAGGTCAACGCAATGCTTTCATGTTCGCAAAGGGTATTTAGTCTTGTAGCTGACAGGCAGTTGTTGTCAGTCTAACATTGCTCTTCCCATGTTAACTTCTGGAGATTTTCCTTGGCTTTTCGCAGCACGCTTCTGGCTTCCTGAGTCTGGGATTTGGGTCTTGTTTTCAACTGTTTTCCATGTTTGACCATTGCTAAGGGATTATGTTTTTGCCTTTGGATCTTGGGAACTTTGCTTTTAAGTCTCTGTTTTGCCTATGGAACTATTGCATTTCCATTTCTTTGTTTTGATTTTGCTTTTTTCAATAAACTACAAAATCCTACAGCTTTGGTGTGGTGGTGTCTGGTGCAAGGCGAAAACTATCCTGAGTTGCAACATTGCATAGCATTGAGTCCATACATTAAATTAGAAAGGACATCCCTCAAATGGAAGCTCCGGGCTCAGCGCCTGAAACAGTTTCCCCTTCGGCTTTGGCTCATATTTACACAAATCTAATGGTCACCCTGAGGTAGTGTAGTCATAACAAGGTGAGCATTAGATTTGAGTAAATACGGAGTATTTGGTGGCAGAGACATAGCAATGTGGATGTATATGGTACCACCCCTCTGCTCAACCCCATTGTAACCACATAATACTGGCTTCAGGTTGTACCGAAGCAACTCCAGACCTGAAGTCTTCCGGATCCACTTGTTGTGAGTCTGCACAGCTTCTGGAAGGAGAACTCACGGTTGCGTTGGGAAAGGAAATTACCAGGAATACGTCTTGTTTCTCCCTCTTTTTCCAATCTGGCCAAGGCTTTCCTTACGCCGGGCGCTAACGTCTATCTTGTCTCTTTCTTGCAGGCCTTGGATTACTGTCACAGCATGGGCATCATGCATAGAGACGTCAAACCTCATAACGTCATGATAGACCACCAACAGAAAAAGGTACATAATAATAATAACAATTTTTTTTTGGTCGTGTCAGGAGCGACCTGAGAAACTGCAAGTCGCTTCTGGTGTGAGAGAATTGGCTGTCTGCAAGGACGTTGACCAGGGGACGCCCGGATGATTTATCATCCTTGTGGGAGGCTTCTCTCATGTCCCCGCATGAGAAGCTGGAGCTCATAGAGGGAGCTCATCCACTTCTCCCTGGATTTGAACCTGTGACCTGTTGGTCTTCAGTCCTGCGGCACAAGGGTTTAACCCACTGCGCCACCAAGGGCTCCATAATAATAATAATAAAGATTGTATTGTCGAAGGCTTTCATGGCTGGAATCACTAGGTTCTTGTGGGTTTTTTCGGGCTATAGGGCCATGTTCTAGAGGCATTCTCTCCTGACGTTTCGCCTGCATCTATGGCAAGCATCCTCAGAGGTAGTGTTGCGATCCAGAGCAGGGAAGGAGGCCCTAAGATAACCGTTCACCACACTTGACTGTGAAAAACAATCCTTTTTTATTGAAGAAAAATGGTTACAAAATAAAGGAAAAATGCAAGTCAAAAGCCACAGCAAAATCAGCAAACATGAATTTAAATGGACAAAACAAAACCCAAAGCCTCACTGTGAAATACTGGCACCTGTTAGCAATCCACTAACTGTACTTGATATCCTAGAAATCTTTCAAGACCATGGCCAGGGAAACTGGGAGAACTGCCAAGGTCTTCATCAATCTGAAACGATGCCTGAACTGAGAAAGTCAGCCCGGGGGAAGGCAATTAAAGCCCAAGAATTGGTTCCGTGAACCGCCCCTCTGCTTTGAAGCCGTTGTTTGTATTTCTTTTAATCGGGAAGACCTTCGCAAGCTGAGTGATTTACTTCTGTCTTGCCAGATCTGGCCCCTTCTGTTCTCATTAAAATTACCAGGTGCAGAAAGGAGTGAAAGGTCATGGCTTCCCTCTGAAACATTCTCATGAACACTGGTACTTTCATTTTCCAAATCTACAGCAGTTTCTTCCTCACTCATTTCAGGAGCATTGGCATCAAGAGGTACATTTTCATTAGCATCAGTAAATATATTTTCATTAGCATCAGGAGGAACAAACAGAGAATCAGGTTCAAGTTCAAACTCAGGTTGAACCCCAACAGGTAGTGAGGTCTGTTGGAATTAGGACAATGGGTTTATATATCTGTGGAATGGCTGGGGTGGGGCAAAGAGCTCTTCTTTGCTGGAGCTAGGTGTGAATGTTTCAACTGATCACCTTCATTAGCATTTGAAGGCCTGGCTGAGCCTGGGAAAATCCCCTGTTGAGAGGTGTTAAGATGTGCCTGGTTGTTTCCTCTCTGCTGTTTTGCTGTCAGACTACACAGAGAAGCCATTGAAATCCACAAGAAGCATGTGGACAATTTCAACAGAAAGGAAGAGACCGTGAAAATGAACACAATCTGGCTACCAGTATTAAAAAACTCTAAAATTACCACAGCACAACAACAGAGAGGAAACAACCAGGCACATCTTAACACCTCTCAACAAAAGATTTTCCCAGGCTCAACCAGGCCTTCAAATGCTAATGAAGGTGGTCAGTTGAAACATTCACACCTAGCTCCAGCAGAGAAGAGCTCTTTGCCCCACCTCAGCCATTCCACAGATATATAAACCCATTGTCCTAATTCCAACAGACCTCACTACCTCTGAGGATGCTTGCCATAGATGCAGGCAAAGCGTCAGGAGAGAATGCCTCTAGAACATGGCCCTAGAGCCCGAAAAAACCCACAAGAACCTAATAATAAAGATTACTAAATAATATAAATAAAGATGATGATGATGATGATGATGATGATGATTATTATTATTATCTTTATTTATATCCCGCCCCCTCTCGCTGAAAGGACTCATGGCAGCTTACAACAGATATGTAATAATAGTAAATATTACAGCCAGTCCCCAAGTTATGAACAAGTTAGATTCTGTAGGTTTGCTAGACAAATGGTCGGGAGCTTACTCCGACCCGGGCTGGCCTCGAACTCATGACCTTTTGGTCAGTAGTGATTTTAATGCAGCTGACTCCCAACCAGTTGCGCCACAACCCGGTTCTTAAGTTGAATTTGTATGTAAGTTGGAACAGGGACTAGGATTGGTTCTTCAGCTTCAGTGGAAACTTCTTTCCCCCAGGATAATAATAACTCTTCTGGGAGTGGATTTCCCTTCCTTCCAAGGTGAAATTCCACTCACTTCCTGTTGTCTCTCACCTGTTCTTAACTAGGGGTCGGATGTTTGTAATTTGGGGAGTCGGGCGTTTGTAATTTGGAGACTGCCTGTACTAGAAAATACATATTTTAAAATGCATGGTCCACTGGGTTGTTGTAGGTTTTTCAGGCTGTATGGTCATGTTCAGGAAGCATTCTCTCCTGATGTTTCGCCTGCATCTGTGGCAAGCATCCTCAGAGGTTGTGAGGTCTGGTACACCTATTAAAACACAGTCCCAATGGGATGTCAATGGAAAGTGCATGCTGTTGAAACCTGGGAAGAGGAAGAATGGGAGAGTTGTGGCTCTGCAAAATAGCCGCCAGACCCATGGCTTCCTTTCTCCACGCCCGACTCAATCTTCCCGGGTCCTCCAGCGCAAAACGATGTTGCTCTTGGGCCGGGTTGACTCTTCTCTCCGCATATATTAAAATACATGGTCCTCTGGGTTGTTGTAGGTTTTTCAGGCTGTGTGGCCATGTTCCGGAAGCATTCTCTCCTGACGTTTCGCCTGCATCTGTGGCAGGCATCCTCAGAGGTTGTGAGGTCTGGTACACCTATAAAAACATGGGATGTCAATGTAAAGCACATGCCGCTGAAACCTGGGAAGAGGAAGAATGGGAGAGTTGTGGCTCTGCAAAAATAGCCGCCAGATCCGTGGCTTCCTTTCTCCACGTCCAACTCAATCTTCTTCTTCTATGTTGCTTTTGGGCTGGAGCTCCTTCTTGTCGGTCGGGTTGACTCTCCTCTCCTCTCTCGGCAGCTGCGCCTCATCGACTGGGGCTTGGCTGAGTTCTACCACCCCGCTCAGGAATACAACGTCCGCGTCGCCTCGAGATACTTCAAAGGCCCCGAGCTCCTCGTGGACTACCAAGTAAGGCTCCCCCTCCTACTCCTGCTTGCAAACAATGAGACCAGGCATGGGCCAACTTTGGCCCTCACTCCACATGTTTTGGACTACAATCTTCCAACTTTGAAGTCCGAAATCTGTTGGAATCCAAAATATTTATTTATTTACAGCATTTCTATGCCGCCTTCTCACCCCGAAGGGGACTCAATGCGGCTTCCATGATATATATACAGACAATATATTATATTATTAGCATAGTACACTATCAGTATTAAATACTACTATATTGTACTATAATATTATATTGTAACATTATTAGTAATACTACATGTAATACAAATATATAATTATAATATATTAGTAGTAGTAGTATTATATTGCATTACATTATAATATTATAAATATTATATGTATATACAAGTATATTACATTATATTATATTACTAGTTGTCTCCTGCCAGGCGTTGCTGTGGCCCAGTCTAGTGATTTGGAAAATAAAGTAATGAGAAAGTGTTGATTTCTAATATATGTAATTCCTTTCTGCTTGTGAGTAAACAGTATTTCTTGTTGTTTCTTTGTCAGTGTGGATGTGGAGAGTGTCTGGTTTGCCTACTCTGGAATATGCAACATATCATAGTCCTTCTTTAAGGGTCTCTTTCAAATCTATGATACTATATCTATGTGTGTGTGTGAATGATATCTATCTATCTATATTTATGACTGGATGGCTCTGATTACATTTTCTTGCCCTGGTGAAGGGAGTTGCACTGGATGGCCTTAAGTATTTTCTGTTGGTCAGGGGGGTTCTCTGTGGGAAGTTTGCCCCGATTCTCTCGTTCGTGGGGTTCATTCAGAATGGTCTTTGATTGTAGGTGAACTATAAATCCCAGTAACTACAACTCTCAAATGCCAAGGTCTATTTCCCCCAAACTCCATCTGTGTTCATATTTGGGCATATAGAATATTTGTGCCAAGTTTGGTCTAGATCCATCATTGTTTGAATCCACAGTGCTCTCTGGATGTAGGTGAACTACAACTCCCAAACTCAAGGTCAATGCCCACCAAACCCCTCCAGTATTTTCTGTTGGTCATGGGAGTTCTGTGTGCCAAGTTTGGTTCAATTCCATCGTTGGTGGGGTTCAGAATGCTCTTTGTTTACAGGTTAACTATAAAACCCAGCAACTACAACTCCCAAATGTCAATGTCTATTTCCATTAAACTCCATCTGTGTTCATATTTGGGCATATGGAATATTCGTGTCAAGTTTGGTCCAGATCCATCATTGTTTAAGTCCACAGTGCTCTCTGGATGTAGGTGAACTACAACTCCGAAACTCAAGGTCAATGCCCACCAAACCCTTCCAGTGTGTTCTGTTGGTCATGGAAGTCCTGTATGCCATGTTTGGTTGAATTCCATCATTGGTGGAGTTCGGAATGCTCTTTGATTGTGGGTGAACTATAAATCCCAGTAACTACAATTCCCAAATGTCAATGTCTATTTCCCTTAAACTCCATCTGTGTTCATATTTGGGCATATGGAATATTTGTGCCAAGTTAGGTCCAGATCCATCATTGTTTGAGTCCACAGTGCTCTCTGGATGTGGGTGAACTATAATTCCCAAACTCAAGGTCAGTGTCCACCAAATCCTTCCAGTTTTTTCTGTTGGTCATGGGAGTTCTGTGTGACAAGTTTGGTTCAATTCCATTGTTGATGGAGTTCAGAATGCTCTTTGATTCTGTAGGTGAACTATAAGTCCCAGCAACTACAACTCCCAAATGACAAAATCATAATTTTTTGAGTGATGGTCACTCCTTGTGTTGTGATACGTTTTGTTGCCAAATTTGGTGTGATTTCGTTCATTGGTTCTTTTGTTTTTAGGGTACTCATTGTGCACAGAGCATTTATATATATATATAGATTATTAGTAATACTGCATGTAATACAAATATATTATTATAATATATTAGTAGTAGTAGTATATTGCATTACATTATAATATTATAAATATTATATGTATATACAGTACATTACAGTACATTACATTATATTATTTTGTATTGTATTATATTATATTATATTATATTATATTATATTATATTATATTATATTATACAGGGTTAGTCAAAATGCATAGGCCAATAAGCCATTCAATTGAATGGCTTATTGGCCTATGCATTTTGACTAACCCTGTATTATATTATTAGCATAGCACAGGAGACAAGATGGAACCTGGATATATAATCTAATGCAATATAATATGAAATACCTGGAGGAGAACACTTTGAGGAACTATTCAAGCGTAACGCCAGCCATGTCAAAAGGCTTTGGGTGGCATAGGGAGGTGTCAACCCCCTGTGGCGTCCCCTTTGCTGCCCGTGTCCCTGTTCTTCTTGCAGATGTACGACTATAGCCTCGACATGTGGAGCTTAGGCTGTATGCTGGCCAGCATGATCTTCCGGAAAGAGCCCTTTTTCCACGGTCAAGACAACTATGACCAGGTGAGGAAGCCCAACAGAGCTCTGCAAAAAGATCATGATCATGCATGCGCCCCTTCTGAACTGTACTGATTTCTAAAATGGAGTCTGAGTCCCGAATAAGCCCAGATCTGATCACATGGTCTGCAACCCCTCCCACAAGAAAGCGTTAAGGAAAACTGCACACCAGTACACACATATACAAGACATTAAAAGTCTGAACTGTATTGATTCTAAAACGGAGTCTGAACCCTGAACAAGCCCAGATCTGATCACATGGTCTGCAACCCCTCCCACAAGAAAGAGTTAAGGAAAACTGAACACCAGTACACACATATACAATACAGCGAGCAATTTGAATTATATACATAACACATAACTAGTGGAGGCTTACTGGTTTCTAAAACGGAGTCTGAGTCCTGAACAAGCCCAGATCTGATCACATGGTCTGCAACCCCTCCCACAAGAAAGCGTTAAGGAAAACTGCACACCAGTCCACACAAATACAATACAGTGAGCAATTCGAATTATGTACATAACGCATAACTAGTGGAGGCTTACTGGTTTCTAAAATGGAGTCTGAGTCCTGAACAATCCCAGATCTGATCACATGGTCTGCAATCCCTCCCACAAGAAAAAGTTAAGGAAAACTGCACACCAGTACACACATATACAAGACATTGAAAGTCTGTACTGTACTGATTCTAAAATGGAGTCTGAGTCCTGAACACGCCCAGATCTGATCTCATGGTCTGCAACCCCTACCACAAGAAAGAGTTAAGGAAAGCTGCACACCAGTACGCATATATACAATACAGCGAGCAATTTGAATTATATACATAACAAATAACTAGTGGAGGCTTACTGGTTTCTAAAACGGAGTCTGAGTCCCGAACAAGCCCAGATCTGATCACATGGTCTGCAACCCCTCCCACAAGAAAGCGTTATGGAAAACTGCACACCAGGACACACATATACAATACAGCAAGCAATTTGAATTATTTACATAACACATAACTAGTGGAGGCTTGCTGTTTTCCAAAACGGAGTCTGAGTCCTGAACAAGCCCAGATCTGATCACATGGTTTGCAACCCCTCCCACAAGAAAGAGTTAAGTAAGGCTCCACACCATTACACAAATATACAATACAGCAAGGAATTTGAATTATATACATAACACATAACTACTGGAGGTTTACTGGTTTCTAAAACGGAGTCTGAGTCCTGAACAAGCCCAGATCTGATTGCAAAAGAGAAGTTTCTGGAGCATGACAACTACTTTCAAAGGAAGGACGGCACAATTAAACAGGAAATAACACTTTCAAAACAGGGAGTGAACGTTTTTCAGATTGTGTGACGTAGTGTTATCATAACGGGCCTCTTTTCTGGCTCCTGCTTCTCCTCTTGCGTTGCCGGCTTCTGGGCTCTCTTTGCCGCCATCTCTGTGTTGTTTCCCTTCCTTTCCGTTGACGCTCGTCTCTTCTTTGCTGCAGTTGGTTCGCATCGCCAAGGTCCTGGGTACGGACGAATTATATGGTTACCTGAAGAAGTACCACATAGAACTGGACCCGCACTTCAACGATATCCTGGGACAGTAAGTTCTCACGGCTGCATCTCATTGCTTTGCATGGGCCAGAGGGAACGGAGAGAGTTGGCTGTTGCTAGGTGAAGTGGCCCTCTACCATCCGAGTGGGAAGGAAAGGGAGCCAAGTGGAGTGACGGCATGTGTCAAAAGGGAAGAGAAAGGAAGGAAGGAAGGAGAAAAAAGGGAGGGGAAGGAAGAAAAGGTATGAGAGAAGGAAAGAGAGAAGGGAAAGGGAGGGAAAGGAAAGGAAAGGAAGAAGAGATGAGGAAACGGGGAGGAAATGAGGAAAAAGTAAGGGAAGGGAATGTGTGTGTTTGGAGAATGGAAGGAAGGGGAAAGAAGGGAAAGAAAAGAAACGAGGGAGAAAGGAAATGGAAGGTAGAGAAAGGGAAGGGGGAAAGTATGAGGGAAAGGAAGAAAGAGACAGAAGGAAAAGGAGAAAAAGAGAAGGAATGAAGGAAGGAGAAAGCAAGGGAAGGGAATGTGTGTATGAGAGATAATAATAATAATAATAATAATAATAATAATAATAATAATAATAATTAGATAGAAGGAAGAAATGAGAAAGATAATAATAATAATAGTAATAGTAATAATAATAAATAGAAAGGAGAAAGAAGGGAAAGAAAGAAAACAAGGGAGTGGGGGGAAGGAAAAGAAAGGGAAGGAGGAAGGAAAAAGCAAAGGAAGGGAATGTGTGAATGAAGGATGGAAGGAAAGAAGGAAAAGAAACAAGAAAGGAAAGGGGGAGAAAGGAAAATAGAAGGAAGAGAAAGGGAAGGGGAAAGGTATGAGGGAAAGAAAGAAAGAGACAGAAGGGAAAGGAAAAGAAGGAATGAAGGAAGGAAGGAAGGAAGGAAGGAGAAAGCATGGGAAGGGGATGTGTGTATGAGAGATGGAAGGAAGGAAGGAGAAAGAAGGGAAAGAAGAATGGAGTGGAGAGAAAGGAGAAGAGAGAAGGAAGACAAAGAGAAGGGGGAAAGGTGTGAGGGAAGGAAAGGAAGAAAGAGACAGAAGGGAAAGGAAAAGAAAGGAAGAAGGAGGAAGAAGGAATGAAGGAAGGAGAAAGCAAGAGAAGGGAGTGTGTGTATGAGGGATGGAAGGAAGGAAGGAGAAAGAAGGGAAAGAAAGGAAACAAGGAAGTGGGGGGGAGGAAAAGAAAGGGAAGGGGGAAAGGTATGAGGGAAAGAAAGAAAGACAGAAGGGAAAGGAAAAGAAGAGAAGGAGGAGGAAGAAGGAATGAAGGAAGGAGAAAGCAAGGGAAGGGAAGGGGTGCATGAGGGATGGAAGGAAAGGAGAAAGAAGGGAAAGAAAGGAAACAAGGGAGTGGGGAGGGAAGAAAAAGCAAGGGAATGGATGGATGGAAGGAAGGGAGGGAGGGAGAGAAAGGATGGAGGGGGGACAGGAAAAGAAGATAAGGAAGGGAAAGGGAAGGAGTATAGGTATGAGGGAAGGGAAGAAAGAGGGAAGAAGAAGAGATGAAGGAAGGAAGGAGAAAGAAGGGAAAGAAAGGAAACAAGGGAGTGGGGAGATAGGAAAAAGGAGGGAAGGAAAAGAAAGGGAAGGAGGGAAAAAGAAGGGCAGGGAAGAAAATATAGGAAGGAAGGAGGAAAGAAAACAGCAAGGGAAGGGTATGTGTGTGCGAGGAATGGAAGGAAAAAAGAAGGAGAAAAAGAATGGTAAGAAGGGAAATAACAAGGGAGAGAAGGAAGAAAAGTATGAAGGAAGGAGAAAAAAGAAGGGAAAAGAAAGAAAGAGAAGGGGATGGATGGATGGAAGAAAAGGAGGGAGGGAAAGGATGGAGGGGGGACAGGAAAAGGAGAGAAGGAAGGGGAGGGGAAGGGAAGGAGGATAGGTATGAGAGAAGGGAAGAAGAAGGGAAGAGAAAGGAAGGGAAGGCAGATGGGAGGGCAGGACTCCTTGGCGTGATGGCAGTGAGGGATCCGGAGCAGCTGCCGGCAGCCCTTTGGGTCTCCCCTGTCAGTCAATGCCCTTGCAGACACCCACCTGCTCTCGGCCTCTCCGTCTTCTGAGATCCGTTGGCTTCAGGTGTCTCAGTCCTGTAAATGGCTGCTGAGAAGCTAGCGTATGAGCCCCGAGGGTCCCAGAAGGTGTTGAGTGGTGGTCCGTGGGCTCTTCGTGGCATCCAAACAACCCCTCGGCACCTGAGAGCCTCTTCCTGACCCGGGTGCATGCCTCTTTTGCGCAGGCATTCTCGGAAGCGCTGGGAGAACTTCATTCACAACGAAAACAGACACCTGGTCAGCCCTGAGGTCTTGGACCTTCTGGACAAACTCCTGCGATACGACCATCAACAGAGGTTGACTGCCAAAGAAGCCATGGAGCACCCCTATTTCTGTGAGTGGGGGTCTCGGGGGGAGGGTGAGGGCTGGTCACTTGCTTAGAAAAACCACCTCCGAAGGGTCTCTTTATTCATCCACCAACCCATCTCTTCTCCATCCATTCACCAATACATTGGCACGAGGGGCTGTGCAATGGAACAGAGAAGGAGGGGGTGCTTTGTTTTGTTATGTGCATTTTGGGTGGCACAAAATAACTTCGTAGTCAAAAGGGTCCAGTCCAGTGGTCAAATGCCAAGAGTTCAATAAACAAAGTCCAGGGATCAAGAGTCTATGCCGTAGTCAAAAGCCAGTCCAAAGGTTCAAGGTTCCAGGATTCTAAGATTACAGGAGACATGTCAGAATACCGAAAAATCCAACAGACCAGGGGGGGAAACCAGTAGCATCTACCACCAAAATCCAACAGACCTGGGGGTAAAACCAGCAACACCCACCACCAAAATCCAACAGACCTGGGGGGAAAACCAGCAACATACATCACCAAAATCCAACAGACCTGGGGGGAAAACTAGCAGCATACACCACCAAAATCCAACAGACCTGGGGGAGGGGAACCAGCAACATACACCACCAAAATACAACAGACCTGGGGGGGGGGGGGACCAGCAACGTCCACCACCAAAATCCAACAGACCTGGGGGGGGGGGGACGGACGGACCAGCAGCTTCTACCACCAAAATCCAACAGATGTGGGGGGAAAACCAGCAACATCCACCACCAAAATCCAACAGACCTGGAGGGGAAAACCAGCAACATCCACCACCAAAATCCAACAGACCTGGAGGGGAAAACCAGCAACATACACCACCAAAATCCAACAGACCTGGGGGGGAAACCAGCAGTGTCCACCACCAAAATACAACAAACCTGGGGGAAAAACCAGCAACGTTCACCACCAAAATCCAGCAGACCTGGGGGGAAAAACCAGCAGCATCCACCACCAAAATCCAATAGACCTGGAGGGGGAAACCAGCAGTATCCACCACCAAAATACAACAAACATGGGGGGAAAACCAGCAACGTCCACCACCAAAATCCAGCAGACCAGGGGGGGAAACCAGCAGCATCCACCACCAAAATCCAGCAGACCTGGGGGGGAAACCAGCAGCATCCACCACCAAAATCCAACAGACCTGGGGGGGGGGGGGAAACCAGCAGTATCCACCACCAAATACAACAGACCTGGGGGGGAAACCAGCAGCATCCACCACCAAAATACAACAGACCTGGGGGGGAAACCAACAACGTCCACCACCAAAATCCAGCAGACCTGGGGGGGAAACCAGCAGCATCCACCACCAAAATACAACAGACCTGGGGGGAAAACCAGCAACATACACCACCAAAATCCAACAGACCTGGGGGGGGGGGAACCAGCAGTATCCACCACCAAAATACAACAGACCTGGGGGAATAACCAGCAGCATCCACCACCAAAATCCAACAGACCTGGGGGGAAGGGGGAAACCAGCAGCATCCACCACTAAAATCCAACAGACCTGGGGGGAAACCAGCAGCATCCACCACCAAAATACAACAAACCTGGGGGGAAAACCAGCAATGTTCACCACCAAAATCCAGCAGACCTTGGGGGAAAGCCAGCAACATCCACCACCAAAATCCAACAGACCTGGGGGGGGGGGGGAACCAGCAGTATCCACCACCAAAATACAACAAACATGGGGGGGGGGGGGAACCAGCAACGTCCACCACTAAAATCCAACAGACCTGGGGGGGGGGGAACCAGCAGCATCTACCACTAAAATCCAACAGACCTGGGGGAAAAACTAGCAACATACACCACCAAAATCCAACAGACCTGGGGGGGGGGAGGGAACCAGCAGCATCCACCACCAAAATACAACTTTTCTCCCAAAGATCAGTCCCAAGGTTAGCTCCTTAAATCCAGTAACACCCAGCTGCAACCTATCTCCTGCACACCTCCACCACCAATTGCTTACAGATTAGCAAACCCTCTAGAATTAATACTCACATTAACCGTTCCATCACCACCACCATCAACTGCAGAACATATGACAGATGGCCAATCCTTGCAGACGGCCAATTCTCTCACACCAGAAGCGACTTGCAGTTTCTCAAGTAGCGGGGTGAACTTCATGCTGTCTGTCTCCTTGATCTCCTCCCTTTAGACCCGGTGGTGAAGGAGCAAGTCCAGCAGCAGCAACAGCCCAGTTCGGACAGCCCCGTCCTCTCCAGCGGCCTGACCGCCGCCCGATGAAGTTTGGGGAGACGGCGACGCAGACGACGACGACGGCAACGACGGGTAATTCCAGCGGTTTACAAATGCCAGGCGCACGAGACCCCCCTCCGGCCAGCTGGGGAAGGAAAGGAAAGGAAAGGAAAGGCAGGGAGCGAACCGGAACCCCGTTATCCGCAGCCTGGCTTCGGAAGGGAAGGGCAGGGCGGGCCTCCCCCTTCCTCCCTTCCGCTCTCTTTCTCTCTTTCTCTCAACTTTCTCTGTGTGTGTTACACCAAAGTCCTGATCCAAACGGTTGTGTGCGGTGCGGATTCGAGGGCGAGGGACTCCGAAACGCGCCGTCTCCGCCCCTTCTTCCTCTTCTACCTTTGTGTTCGTTTTTCTTCCGCTGGGCCGGCTCCCGGTTTGTTCCCGGCGCCCGAAACGAGCGAAACGCAAGCCGGTGACGACGCCGGGCCTCTTTACGGGAACCCACCTCGGCCCTTTGCATCTCCCCGAAAGTTTTGAGGCCATAGTCTGGTTCTGAAACGCGTTTGAGAGGCTCTCCCCGATTCCTCAAATCCCCCTCCTTTCCTCCCAATGGGAAGTGCCTGCCTTTTTGCCAAGAGGGGAGGAAGGAAGGAAGGAAGGAACGTCGGTCTTTCGAAGCGGAAGGAGCGATTCCGTTGCGATCGATAGGAAAAGCCCACCTTGGGGGACACTTTTGAGACGTCGCAGGCGTGGAAGAAGAAGCAGCAAAGAGGAAGCCTATTCTTTTTTTTTTTGGAGGAGAAGCTGGAAATATAGCGGGGCCACCACTCCGAATCTCTGCCCCGTTCTGTGTTTCCCTTCCTCTTCTTCGGTTGGGTCTCTTCCAAGCCCCACATCGTTCAAAACCCCACCTTTTATTATTATTATTATTCAAATAATAATTTAAATTTAATAATAATAAATAATTATTTAAATTATTCATTATTATTATTTAAATTATTATTATTATTTTGGAGGGGGAAGCATTATATTTTGCGATCCCGGTGACGTCATACATCCGAAAATGCGCATAATTATTATTTTTTTGTGTTTGGGTCACCATGCCTGGAGGTGGATCCCCCTCTCCCTCCCTTCCTTTCTCTCATCTTCCGAATGCATCGCCGAGTATTTAATTTTACGACATGGAGGTTTAGACTGTTTTCTCTTTTCGAAGCATCTTGTTTACATTCCGCATCCCGGTAAAATAACAACGTGTTAGCATCGACATCAGGTCAGATCCATTTGTACAATTCACTGGAACCAATAAATCTCTCTATGTACAAACGCGTGTCCTCCTTCCTCCTCCTTCTGGTCTCGGGGAGCCCTTCGGAAGGAAAAAGAGGGGCGTTGCGGGCTGAAATCTCACTTTTTCTGGGTTCGGGGTTGGAGCGGAGGGTTTGGAAACCCAAGGATGAGCTTCCCTTACATATGGCAAATAATATAATAACGTACTGGGCCCTCTTGTGATGCAGCGGGTTAAACAGCTGAACTTGCTGACTGAAACATTGGCGGTTCGAATCTGGGGAGCGGGGTGAGCTCCCGCTGTTAGCCCCAGCTCCTGCCAACCTAGCAGTTTGAAAATATGCCAATGTGAGTAGATCAATAGGTCCTCCTTCTGCATCTCAAAGCTCCCTGCTTGAGCGGTGATGGCACGATCATCTGCATAGATGAAACTCTCTGTCCCTTCTGGCAGTGGCTGGTCATTTGTGTAGATGTTGAACATGGATGGAGCAAGCACGCTACCCGGAGGCAGGCCGTTCTTCTGTTTCCGCCATCTGCTTCTCTGGCCCTGGAACTCAACCAAAAAGCTCCTGTTTTGTAGCAGGTGTCCTATGAGGCGGGTGAGGTGGTCGTCCTTTGTGATATTATGAGCTTCTGTTTAACCATCTTAAAGCTCCCTGCTTGAGCGGTGATGGCACGATCATCAGCATAGATGAAACTCTCTGTCCCTTCTGGGAGTGGCTGGTCATTTGTGTAGACGTTGAACATGGATGGAGCCAGCACGCTCCCCCGAGGCAGGCCGTTCTTCTGTTTCCGCCATCTGCTTCTCTGGCCCTGGAACTCAACAAAGAAGCTCCTGTTTTGTAGCAGGTGTCCTATGAGGCGGGTGAGGTGGTCGTCCTTTGTGATATTATATATATGATATATGATTAGGGATCAGCTGGTTTTCCCTGTAATCGGCAGTAAGAGCACCTAGAGCTTCAGAGAGCTTCTGTTCTACCATCTCAAAGCTCTCTGCTTGAGCGGTGATGGCACGATCATCAGCATAGACAAAGCTTTCTGTCCCTTCTGGCAGTGGCTCGTCGGGTGAGGTGGTCGTCCTTTGTGGTATTATATATATGATATATGATTAGGGATCAGCTGGTTTTCCCTGTAATCGGCAGTAAGGGCACCTAGAGCTTCGGAGAGCTTCTGTTCAACCATCTCAAAGCTCTCTGCTTGAGCAGTGATGGCACAATCATCAGCATAGATGGAACTCTCTGTCCCTTCTGGCAGTGGCTCGTCGGGTGAGGTGGTCGTCCTTTGTGATATTATATATATGATATATGATTAGGGATCAGCTGGTTTTCCCTGTAATCGGCAGTAAGGGCACCTAGAGCTTCGGAGAGCTTCTGTTCAACCATCTCAAAGCTCTCTGCTTGAGCAGTGATGGCACAATCATCAGCATAGATGGAACTCTCTGTCCCTTCTGGCAGTGGCTCGTCGGGTGAGGTGGTCGTCCTTTGTGATATTATATATATGATTTATGATTAGGGATCAGCTGGTTTTCCCTGTAATAGGCAGTAAGAGCACCTAGAGCTTCGGAGAGCTTCTGTTCAACCATCTCAAAGCTCCCTGCTTGAGCGGTGATGGCACGATCATCAGCATAGATGAAGCTCTCTGTCCCTTCTGGCAGTGGCTGGTCATTTGTGTCGATGTTGAACATGGATGGAGCAAGCACGCTCCCCTGAGGCAGGCCGTTCTTCTCTTTCCGCCCTCTGCTTCTCTGGCCCTGGAACTCAACCAAAAAGCTCCTGTTTTGTAGCAGGTTTCCTATGAGGCGGGTGAGGTGGCCGTCCTTTGTGATATTATACATTTTTCTCAGGAGGAGGCAGCGGTGGTTCACGGTCTCATAAGCCGCTGAGAGGTCTATGAAGACAGCTCCTGTGATCTGCTGCCTTTCAAAGCCATCTTCGATGTGTTGAGTCAGGTTCAGCACTTGCGATGTGCAGCTTTTGCCTTTCCTGAAGCCATATACAGCACATATACAGCAAACGTTCAGTGCCGTTACAGAATTAACAAGGACAGACAATACCACATCAAAGTTGGTCTGTTTGTCATTGGTATTTAGTGTGAGGTTGCTGGGTTTTTTTCTTTTGAACCCTCCTGCGGATACGGGGTCCCTACTGCGCGGAGAGAGCCTTCTTCCGGGCCCGGCTCTGCCTTTGACGCTTGCTTCCCGTCTCTTCCCCAGGTCTGTCTGACGCTGTTCCTCCCCATTTCCCATAAGCAGAGCAAGAAACCAAACCCAAGACGTCTTCACCCGCTTCTGTACAGAGGAGGTGCGCATCTTCTTTAGCGGTCAGCGAAGTGACCGGTTGGAGGAGCGGCGCGGCGGCGGCAAGAACAGCGGCGAAGGCACCCGAGAAGCACCCAAAACTCACCGACCTCCCTCTTCCGGTTGACCTCTTCTGGACCAAGAAAGCATGGCCAAGGCGAAGGGCATGCTCAACCCGTTCTCGTCATCTCCCGGCGCCCAGACCAGTATGTCTTCTCCGGCCAGAACGGCCCTTTTACTGGGCAAACTGGTGCGGGGGAGGCTCCGTGCCGTGATGGACAGTTCTATATTCAGAAGTATTATATATATTATTGAATAAAGGTTTTAAAAGTACACAGATGGATGGAGAGTCTTGAGGCTGGGCCAAATCGAGGGGCAAAGGGACCCTTTTGGGAGGCTCTTCCTGAAACAGGGCCTCTTTGGGGGCGGCTTCAAGAAAGGAGTGAATTTCTCCCAAAGCAAGGTTTCCTATTGGATTGCTTCATGTTTCCCCTAGAGTTCCTCTCTGTCAGTGTGGCCTTTGGGGGGAACAATAATAATAATATATGGGGAGTTTATTTTAAAAGCAACAGAATGTGTTTTCTTCACATAATAGTCGGACCCCCCTTTTTTTAATGGGAAAATGTGAATTTCACCCAAACAGCAGCAAGGGTTCCTATTTGAATACTTCAGGTGTCCTAATCAAAATAATAATAATAATAATAATAATAATAATAATATATGGGGAAATTATTTTAAAAGCAACGGAACGTATTTTCCTCACTTAATAGTCGCATCCCCCTTTTTAATGGGAAAATGTGAATTTCACCCAAACAGCAGCAAGGTTTCCTATTGGATTGCTTCAGGTGTCCTAATCAAAATAATAATAATAATAATAATAATAATAATAATAATATATGGCGAATTTATTTTAAAAGCAACGGAACGTATTTCCTCACTTAATAGTCGCATCCCCCTTTTTAATGGGAAAATGTGAATTTCACCCAAACAGCAGCAAGGTTTCCTATTGGATTGCTTCAGGTGTCCTAATCAAAATAATAATAATAATAATAATAATAATAATAATAATAATATATGGGGAAATTATTTTAAAAGCAACGGAACGTATTTCCTCACTTAATAGTCGCATCCCCCTTTTTAATGGGAAAATGTGAATTTCACCCAAACAGCAGCAAGGTTTCCTATTGGATTCCTTCAGGTGTCCTAATAATAATAATAATAATAATAATAATAATAATAATAATAATAATGGGAATTTATTTTAAAAGCAACGGATCGTGTTTTCCTCACATAATAGTCGCACCCCCGCTTTTTAATGGGAAAATATGAATTTTACCCCAACAGCAGCAAGGTTTCGTATTGGATTCCTTCAGGTGTCCTAAACAAAAGCATTTAAGATCCTGTTTCCCTAGAGTTCCTCTCTGTCAGTATGGCCTTTGGGGGGAATAATAATAATAATAATAATAATAATAATAATAATAATAATATATGGGGAATTTATTTTAAAAGCAACGGAACGTGTTTTCCTCACGTAATAGTCGCACCCCCCTTTTTAATGGGAAAATGTGAATTTCACCCAAACAGCAGCAATGATCTTCACTGATGCTTGACAGAAACTAAATTTGATCTCCTGTCTTCCAAATACTTTCCCTTCTTAATAGGATTGTGATGGATTTCCTGCTGTTAAGGAAATTTGGGAGGTGGGCACCATTGGGTTTGCTAAGGGCCCATTAAACCTGTCTCTGGGATGTTTTGGTAGTTACCTTATTAGTTTGTTTGTTTACGGCATTTATATTTCGCCCTTCGTTCTCACCCCGAAGGGAACTCAGGGCAGATCACAGAACACATACACGGCAAACATTCAATGTCGTTAGACAGGACAGACAACAGATAGTGATGTGATATTGCATGATGTAGGCACACACACACACACACATATATAACACTGGTGTGTGTATTATGTCTGTGTTGTAGGTGTATATATATGTATATAATGTAAGGTGTGTGTATATATATAAAATATCGGCATTTTCCCCATCTTTAGTGTCCTGGAGGTTGTGCTCGATTCCAGCCACTGGGAGGTGCTGTCGCTCCATTGCGCCGTCCTCTATGGTGCCATAAAATACCTTCCTAATCTCTCTACTCACAGCTCACAACTGTTTTCGAATTGCTTAGGTGGACAATGAGCTGGGCTGAAGGTTGGGTGCTTCATGTTAATGGAACGGCGAGGATCTCAGCACACACACAAGGCACTGAAACACATCTTCAGGTCTGAAAACCTAGTTTATTTAACACAAAACTATTTACACTAACACTAAGCAGAATAATAATAATAATAATAATAATAATAATAATAATAGTAATAATGAGAAACGAAAACGGCTACATGGCTTGGCTTTCCGTTGCAACCGACTAACCAGTTCACTCCCACATTCCGCAGTGACGTGATGACATACAACGACGTACGACTACACAGCGTACAGCACTTTTCCGCACTGAGATTTACGACTCCTCCTTCATTATACAGTTAACCTTTTCCACACAGGAATTACAACTTGGCACATTGCAAATCACAACATTACATTTCTAAGCACATAATCACTAACTTTGAAAACTACAAAGCACTTAAATCAAAACACACACATATATCTGACACTTCAAACTACCAACCTTTCGATCGGTGTGATCTATTGCTGCTGGTGATAAAGGCCAGCCCATCACATAAGAGTTGCACATTTTCCCATTAAAAAAAAGGGTGCGACTATTACGTGAGGAAAACACGTTCTGTACTTCAGGAAATAAAGCCCAACTGTTCATTGGAGGGAAGGATACTACAGACAAAGTGGAAGTCCTTTGGCCACATCATGAGGAGACAGCAAAGCCTAGAGAAGGGAATGATGCTGGGGAAAGTGGAAGGCAAAAGGAAGAGGGGCCGACCAAGGGCAAGATGGATGGATGGCATCCTTGAAGTGACTGGACTGACCTTGAGGGAGCTGGGGGTGGTAACGGCCGACAGGGAGCTCTGGCGTGGGCTGGTCCATTAGGTCACGAAGAGTCAGAAAAAGGAAGAGGGGCCAACCAAGGGCAAGATGGATGGACGGCATCCTTGAAGTTACTGGATTGACCTTGAAGGAGACCCTGGGGGTGGTGACGACCGACAGGGAGCTCTGGCGTGGGCTGGTCCATGAGGTCAAAAAGAGTTGGAAACGACTGAATGAATGAACAACAACAACATATATGGGTTGAGCCTCCTGATGGTTCAATGGAGACACATTGGGTTTCATGTAGAACCTTAGGGGAAATATTGTGTGTAAGGTGTCTTATGGAACCTAAATGGGTTTTGTGCATAGACCTGGATCCCATTTCCAAGATATTGCATGATGTAGGCACACACACACACATATATAACACTGGTGTGTGTATATGTCTATGTTGTAGGTGTATTTATATGTATATAATGTATATCTGTGTGTGTGTATATATATATATATATATATTGTAGGTATATATATAATGTAGATACATATATAAATATATATGATGTAGATTGTGTGTGTATATATATACATACATATATACACATGATGTAGATGTGTGCGTATATGTATAAGATTGTGTGTATATGTGTGTGTGAGATGTAGGGGTGTGTGTGTATATATTTATATATATGGTGTAAGTATGTGTATATATATATATATAGACATTATGTAGGTATGTTTGTGTGTATACGTATATGATGTAGGTGTGTATATATAGTGTATGTATATATATGTGTATATTATATGTATACACACATGATGTAGGTGTATGTTTATGATGTAGGTATGAGTGTGTGTATGTGTGTATATATATGATGTAGGTGTGTGTGTGTATATATAATGTAGATATATATGTGTGTGTGTGTCTATGTGTGTGTGTATATATATATATAGTAGGTTTTGTGTGTATAAATATGTGTGTGTGCGTGCATATATATATACACACACAAACACATGATTTAGGTGTATATGTATATATGTGTATATATATTTAGTAGGTTGTGTGTGTGCATAAATATGTGTGTGTGTGTGCATATACACACACAAACACATGATTTAGGTGTATATGTATATGATGTAGGTGATATGTGTGTGTATATGTGTGTGTATATAGATATATGTGTGTATTTGTGTGTATATATTTATTGTAGGTTGTGTGTGTGTATATATATATAATGTAGATATATGTGTGTATATATTTATTGTAGGTTGTGTGTGCGCACATATATATATATAATGTAGATTTATGTGTGTGTGTGTATATATATTGTAGGTTGTGTGTGTGTGCATATATATATATATATAATGGAGATTTATGTGTGTATTTGTGTGTATATATTTATTGTAGGTTTTGTGAGTGTGTGTATATATATATAATGTAGATATATGTGTGTATACATTTATTGTTCGTTGTGTGTGTGTATATATATATAATGTAGATATATGTGTGTATGTTTGTGTATATATATATATATATTGTAGGTTGTGTGTGTGTATATCTATATAATGTCAATATATATGTGTATGTGTGTGTATATATTTATTGTAGGTTGTGTGTATATATATATATATATATATATAATGTAATATGTGTGTATACATTTATTGTAGGTTGTGTGTGTATATATATATATAATGTAGATATATGTGTGATTGTTTGTGTATATATATATATTGTAGGTTGTGTGTGTGTATATATATATAATGTAGATATATGTGTATATCTTTGTGTATATATATATATTGTAGGTTGTGTGTGTGTGTATATATATAATGTAGATATGTGTGTGTATATATTTATTGTAGGTTGTGTGTGTGTGTATATATATATATAATGTAGATATGTGTGTGTATACATTTATTGTAGGTTGTGTGTGTGTGTATATATAATGTAGATATGTGTGTATATATATATATCTATTGTAGGTTGTGTGTGTGTGTATATATATATATAATGTAGATATATGTGTGTATGTGTGTGTATATATTTATTGTAGGTTGTGTGTGTGTGTGTATATATATATATAATGTAGAGATATGTGTGTTTGTGTATATATATATATAGTAGGTTTTGTGTGTGTGTGTGTGTGTGTATATATATATATATATAATGTGGATATCTGTGTGTGTGTGTGTGTGTGTGTGTATGTATGTATATATATATATATATATATATATATATATATATATATATAATGTGGATATCTGTGTGTGTGTGTGTGTATATATGTCTATGCAGTAGAGATCCAGACCTTCCAAAATCTTCAAAAACCAGAAGTTCTGTTCCCAAGCCTGTTGGACAAGGAGCCCTCCTTCTGCCCTAGGGCTCAGGCACCCACAGGAGCTTCTTCTCCCCAATTAAACAATTATTGGCTTAATTAGGCCTTTCCCAATCAGACTGGGCTGTGTTTATTCAATGGAGCAAACTAGTCCCGCCCCCCGGGGTCTACGCGGCCCTCCATTGGCCGCTCCGCCTGCCAAACACGAAGCCGCCTCGAACGCCCCGCCCTCCCGTCGCCCGGGCAACGCGCATTGGTCTGCTACAACAAAAAACGAGTCCCGGCGGGAGGAAAAGTAGTGCTCTCCATGGCGACGGAGGGAGGGGCGGGGCCACCCTGTCAGCGGGCGCCTGGCGGAGTGATCTCATTGGTTGGTCTTGTTTAGCGTGCGAGGTGTCCTTCCGCGCAGGGCGGGCTGAGGCGGCGCAGAGCGGAGCGTGCGCTGAGGGAGGCGGAGGCGGCGGGAGAGGCTCCTGTGTGTCCCGGCGGCGGGAGGGATGTTCAAGAACACCTTCCAGAGCGGCTTCCTCTCCGTCCTCTACTCCATCGGGAGCAAGCCGCTGCAGATCTGGGACAAGAAGGTCAGGAAAGGAAGGCTCCGGCCGAGGCGCTAGGCCGCACCGCCCGAGGAAGGGGGGAGGGGGGAAGAGGCCGCGGTTGCTAGGTTACCATTCATTGATTGACAGTCTTGGCCTTAAAGGGGAAGCGCCATTACAAACATGACAACACTACTTCAAATATAGAACAATAACACAGTATTGTCATTATATATTGTGATATATTATCAGTAGTATAATTAATAGATTACAATATTATTACATATTATATTTATTATATTATTAGTACAGCACAATGTTAGTATTATATATTATTATATTGTACTATACTACTATACTGCAATAAATATTAGTATTGTGTATTATTGTACTATACTACTATACTGCAATAATATTATCCAATAGTATTGCAATATAGCAGTATAGTACAATACAATAATATATAATACTAACATTTGTGCTATACTAATAATATAATAATAATAAATATAATATGTAATAATATTCTAATATAATACTACTGAAAATAGTATAGCACAATATTAGTATTATATATTATTTTATTATATTAATATAGCACAGTATTAGTATTATAGATCATTATATTGTACTTTACTATACTGCAATATTATTGGTAATATAATATATAATTATTATATTTATTATATTAGTATAGGACAATATTAATATTATATATTATTATATTGTACTATATTATACTGCAATATTAATGGTAATATATATAATTATATTTATTATATTAGTATAGAACAATATTAGTATATATTTTATATTGTATTATACTGCAATATTATTGGTAATATATATATATATATATATTATAGTTATTATATTATTAGTATAGCACAATATTAGTATTATATATTATACTGTACTATACTATACTGCAATATCATTAGTAATATTATATATAATTATATATTATGTTTATTATATTATTAGTATAGCACAATATTAGTATTATAATTAATATATTACAATATTATTCCATATTATATTTATTATATATTATTAGTATAGCACAATATTAATATTATATATTATTATATTGTACTATACTATACTGCAATATTATTGGTAATATAATATATAATTATGTGTTATATTTATTATATTATTAATATAGCACAATATTGTTATTATATATTATTATATTGTACTATACTATACTGTAATATTAATGGTAATATTATATGTAATTATTATAGTTATTATATTAGTATAGGACAATATTAGTATTATATGTTATATTGTACTATACTACTATATTGCAATATTGTTAGTAATATTATATATAATTATATATTTTAGTATAGCACAATATTAGTATTAAATATTTTATATTGTACTATACTGCAATATTATTGGTAATATTATATATAATTCTATGTTATATTTATTATATTATTAGTATAGCACAATATTAGTATTATTATATATTATTATTATATTGTACTATACTACTATACTGCAATAATATTATTGGTAATATTATATATAATTATATTATTTTATATTATATTGTACTATATGTACTATATTATTATACCACAACCACCAGTATATTATACTATTACTTTTATATACTATATTGTATGATATCTTAAGTTGTATATATAAATGTATTATATTACAACACTGTTAATATTATATAAAATATTGATATATTTTATATAATATTAACAGTGTTGTAATGTAATACATTTATTATTATATTACAGTGTTATATTGCTATATATTATATTGTATATTGAGGGATATTGTTATTGTTATTATCGTTATAATTCAGTCTCAATTGCTTCATCTATTGTTCGAATGCTATTATATTATTACTATTATCATTAGTACAATTATTATCGTCATTACTATTATTATTATATTATAGTTATTGCTATCATTCATATTATCATTACTATCATATTATTACATTATTCTCATTCAATATTATCACTATTATCATCATTACTATAATATTATTATTACGGTCATTCATAGTATTATCATTACTATCATACTATTATCATTATTATATTATAGTTATTATTGCTATCATTATTACTACTAAAACTGTTCTGAGCTTTCTTAAGGCAGTGGGACTGATAAAGTTATTCCAAAGAGGGGAGAAAGAGGGCAACCAACCCATCATTTTTTGGGCAGGAGTGTTCGGTAACCCTCTGGAGTTAAGGAATGATGGGATGTGTTATTCTTTTCTCTCCTGTATGTTTCCAGGTGCGCAATGGACACATCAAGAGAATCACAGATAATGATATTCAGTCGCTGGTGCTGGAGATTGAAGGAACCAATGTCAGGTACGCAAGGACTTCCGGAAAGGCCTTTTAAGAATTGCACTTCCTGGCCTGTCCCCGAGTTACAAACACCTGACTTACATACAACTCCTAGTTAAGAACGGAGCTGAGCTAACAGGGAGTGAGAGGAATCTGAGCATCAGAAGGGAAATCCACTCTCGGCAGGCAGCAACTGTTATGGCCATATTATATTTAGCAGTAAATACTTTAAAAAAATTTTTTTTATTAAAGTGTTTGAAAATACAGCGAAAGAGGGTGAATAATTGTAAGAAAACAGAACAGTAGGAAAATATAGAAAGTACCCCCCCTAAAATTCCAAAAGTCCACAAAAAAAACCCAAAAAGCCATAAAAAATAAAAAGTATAAATGAGAAAAATAACAATTAAAAAAGAGGGAAAAAAAGAAAGAAAAAGATTTAAAAAGAGTTGACTTCCATCTCCTCATCAGGTGTTGTGTCTCCAAAAATTAACAATATTACCATTACTTCCACTTTAAAATGTTCCTCTTATTTACTTCTTTCTTTCTTTCTTTCTTTCTTTCTTGTAATTGTCATAAAGGGTCCAATCCGTCCTCTTTATTGGATTCCCGGTATTTTTTTTCAAAAAAAAAAAGTTAGTTCATCCATCTCTCTTATTTCGCTAATTTTCCCTAACCATTCTTCAATGGTAGGGATACTGTCCTGCTTCCAAAATTTTGCCAAAGATATTCTCGCCGTCGTCGTAATATAGGTAAATAATTTGTCTTCATTTTCGTCTAGTTGTAATTCTAAGTCTGTAGAACTTAATAGATAATATTCAGGTTTCTTCTTAAATACTCTTTTAAGGATTTTTTGTGCTTCTTCATGTACCATAGACCAATATTTCACTATTTCTTTACATGTCCAGCAAATACTTTTATGGGTTTCAGGATTTTGAAAATTGAGGTGCTCATTAAGATTCAATGGCGCATTAGACTCAAGGAAATACGGGTATATATTTGGCTGGAATTACACTTACAAAATGCTCCTATTTTGACTAAACGTATGATTTCAACTTAAGAGAACCTCTCTTGTTCATCACTTTGGGACTGCGTTTATTGCACGTGTCTCTTTCCTCCCGCAGTACCACATACATTACATGTCCTGCTGACCCGAAGAAGACATTGGGAATCAAGCTGCCCTTCCTGGTGATGATCATCAAGAACTTAAAGAAATACTTTACTTTTGAAGTGCAGGTGCGTGCCTGGGGTGGGACTACTCCGCAAGGTTGTGGGGAGAAGTGGTTGCCATTGTGCCATAGCATTCATACTAGAAGGGCCTCCTGTCCTCCAGAACATTGGCCAGGCCCTTCCCAGACTGACGCCACTTGCCTTGTGTCTTGGCTGCACCAAAAGGCATAGAGTGTCTAGATGAGTGTTTCTCAACCTTCCTAATGCTGTGATCCCTTAATGCCGTTTGTTTATTTATTGATTGACATTCTGCCCTTCTCACCCCGAAGGGGACTCAGAGCGGCTTACAAGATATATATATATATATATATATAACAATATATTATATTATTAGCATAGTACAATATCAGTATTAAATATTACTATATTGTACTATACCATTATATTGTAATATGATTAGTAATATTACATCTATATAAATAAAAATATAATGTTCGTTTGTGGGATTAACAGAACTTAAAAACCACCAGGCGAATTAACACCAAATTTGGACACAAGACACCTCACCATAAGAAGAGCTGCTCAACTCTCTGCCTCGGATTGTGGTGGAGGCTTTAAACAGCGGCTGGGTGGCTATCTGTTGGGGGTACTTTGATACAGTTTGGGCCCAGCCTACTTGCGGGATCGCATCTCCTCATCTTGATGCCACGTTTCCACTGCAGGTGCTGGATGACAAAAACGTCCGGCGGCGCTTCCGCGCCAGCAACTACCAGAGCACCACGCGCGTCAAGCCCTTCATCTGCACCATGCCCATGCGCCTGGACGATGGCTGGAACCAGATTCAGTTCAACCTGTCGGACTTCACACGCCGGGCCTATGGGACCAACTACATTGAGACTCTGCGGGTCCAGGTGAGGAGGGGAGGGCGGCTGTGGGGACAAAAGGTCCCTGGAAGGCCTTCAAAGGGAGCACTGCAGGCCGGAAGGGATTGAATAGCTTGATGGGTGGGACGGGAAGGGACAATGCTGTGCTGCAGAAGGGACTTGGGATTTTACATGGAAGTTTTGAGGTTGGGTTAAAGTAAAGAGAGAGAAGGAGGAAGTGAAAAGGAGTGAAGGCATTTGGGAAGAGATGGCCTTGTGTGGAAGAGGTGAAAAAAGAGCTCAGAATGACCTGAAAGAGATGGGAAGGGGGAAGCACAGGGAGGTTGTTTGAAAGAAAAAGGATTGTTTTGGAACAGAGCCACGCTGAAATGAAGGATGGAGCTGGGAGGTCAAGGTGTAGACAGGATACCATTTCCATATTATCTTATAATAATTTTCTTGATAAATTTTTAGATGGTACCTAACACCAGTAAGAATAGCAAATATAAATAAAAACTATTCAAAAAAATTGCTGGAGAGGATGTCAAGAATCAGGAACATATATACACATGTGGTGGCAATGTAAATATGCAAATATTTTTTGGGGGAAAGTAGAGAAATAGAAGATATAATGAACATTAAAATAGAAAGAAGTTCTAGTATAGCTTTATTATCATTATATAATAATAAACAATTGAAAAAAGAGGATAAAGATGCAATAACAAAAGGTGTAGACAGGAAAGGGGGAGAGTTTGAATTGCCTGTATGCAGGTTTACTTCAATCTGACTCTGGTCAACTATAAAACCCATGATGCAGCTCAGTCTGGTGTGGCGCTCCGCTTTTGCAATTGTACCCACTCCATAGTGTTTTTCTGCAGTTGGATATCTTGACTTCAGAGTTTAATTTATTCCATGGCCGAGCTCTTAACTCAAAATGCTCTTCTCCATTGAAATGCTATCAATCTGTTCCAGACCTGTGAGACCCCCCCCCCCATTTGTTTTTATATGATCGTAAATCAAAATGTACTTTATAAACAACAAATAATGTATAAACAATAAAAAGGAAATAACAATTTTCAAATGGTAGAAGCACAAATTTATGACAAGGAAGCACAACGTAAAGAAGAGGCAGAAGCATCCTTTTCTTCTTCTTCCTGGACTCCTTCCAGCCTCCCTCCCTTTCTTGCTCTCTCTCCCTCTCTCTTCATGAAGCCAAACAGGAATAAAAACCACACAAAATCAACTAACCCAAAGTTCCTCGAAGCAGACGGGAGCGTGAGGCACAGAGGCTGCTCCCTTGTAGCCCTAAAGCTCTGGACACTCGCACTAGCACTTTTGGCACTTGTTCTTAACTCAAAACTCTCTTAAGTTGGGACGCTTTTAAGTTGAGGCTCCACTATATTGTCTTTCTACCCCCTCATTTCTAGTGTCTGGTTGGAAATAGATACTAGAGATTTGGGCACTGAGCCACCATGGAATGGTGCATCTTGTCTCGCAAAAAACAACAATTTTTGATCCCCCCTCTGAAAGACCCTCAAGTTGTTTTTTGTTAGTCTGTGTGGTTCTCAGAGGCCCCAGAGGGGTGGTTCTGCAGCAGGAGATGGATGGGGAGACCAGGGAGGGAGGGGGGCTTCTAGCACCAGTACCTGGTGGGTCTGTCCTGCCAGGATTTGGAAATCAGCAGAGTTGATACCTCTGGCCTCACCACCTGTCAAAGAGTTAAGCCACAGTCATTAGGGTGTTGTGTTTAATTCAGCGGGAGTAGTAGATAGGTTGGGAGTTATACTGAGTAAGTTTGATGAGGGTTGCATGGTGGTTTGGAGAGTGTGTTGGAGTATTGCTGCTGTGAGTAATGAAGAAGAAGAAGCAAAAGTATATATTTCGTATATATTGTCGAAGGCTTCCATGGCTGGAATCACTGGGTTGTTTAGGGTTTTTCGGGCTATATGTTGTAGAGGCATTCTCTCATGATGTTTCGCCTGCATCTATGGCAAGTATCCTCAGAGGTAGTGAGGTCTGTTGGAAGTAGGAAAGTGGGTTTATATATCCATGGAATGGCCAGGGTGGGACAAAGGACTCTTGTCTGCTGGAGCTAGGCGTGAATGTTTCAACTGACCACCTTGATTAGCATTTGATGGCCTGGCAGTGCCTGGGGCAATCTTTTGTTGAGAGGTGATTAGATGTCCCAGATAGTTTCCCTTCTGTTGTTTTGCTGTTGTAATTTTAGAGTTTTTTAATACTGGTAGCCAGATTTTGTTCATTTTCATGTTTTCCTCCTTTCTGTTGAAATTGTCCACATGCGTTTTGTGGATTTCAATGGCTTCTCTGTGTAGCCTGACATGGTGGTTGTGAGAGTGGTCCAGCATTTCTGTGTTCTCAGATAATATGCTGTGTCTGGGTTGGTTCATCAGGTGCTCTGCTATGGTTGAGTTAGTCTGCAGTCCCTTCCATGTTCCTTGATTCGTGTCTGGGCAATGCTGCTGCATTGGGTGGTCCCTCTGGAGACTTCTTGTCCACAGCTGCATGGTACACAATGGTAGACTCCTGCAGAGGTGAGAGGATCCCTCTTGTCCTTTGCTGAACGAAGCATTTGTTGGATTTCCTTGGTGGGTCTGGAGATAGTGTGTATGTTGTGTTTCCTCATCAACAGTCAGTGATTCCCTTGATGTCTGGCAAGAACCCTTTTCCTCTGGGTGGACCTTGGTCTTGACTCTCGTGGCTTCTTCTCGGTTGTCTTGCAGCTCTTCTGGTGTCTGAGGTGGGGTCTCCATTGGCCTGGAGAGCCCAGTTGAGGGGGTTCAGTCCATCTTGGAGGAGGTGGGGTTCAGCAGATTCTTTTTGCACGGTCTGCCAAGGCTTGAATGGGGCTTCTTTGTTGACTTGGGTGATGGTTGGAGTTTTTATGTAGATATCTATCTGTGTGTGTGGGTTTTCTGTAGACGGTGTGACCCAATTGTTGATCTGGTTGTTGATCTTCTCTAGAGGACATCTAGAAAAGGCAGTCTTCCTTCGTTTTCTTTTTCTATGGTGAACTGGATGTTTGGGTGGATGCTGTTGAGATGGTCCAGGAACCTGTTGAGTTCTTCTTCGCCATAGCTCCAAATATATTTCGTATATACTTTGTATAGTACTGCAACAACAGAGAAAGAAAAGCCTCCCTGCTTAGGTGGGAAAGAACCAAAGTCTCTGTGTGTTTTGATGTTCAAGTGGAAGACTACAATGACAACAGTGCTCAACTGGTTCCTCAACTGGAACTAATAGAGCCACTTCCACAAGACCGGGAGTTTTGTGACTGCATAGAAGCCCTGGCAGGTCTTTCCTTGCATTCCTGATCAGTCAGGACCCAGCTCTTGCCTGGATATTGCCGTTCTTGTCCATTGTAGAGAAGGAGCTTGCTTGGGAAACCGTGTCTGATAGATCACCCAAGCAACTCTTTTGCCTGGCTGAGTCTGATTCTCAGTGAACCGCCTGCTAGAATTTAACTGGAGTGCGTTGGGAGTTGCTGGAGCATTTCGAAACAGGATTCCCAGTGGCTCTTCCAATATGCATGCTTTTTCCCCCTCTGTCCCAGATCCACGCGAACTGTCGCATCCGCAGAATTTACTTCTCTGACAGACTCTACTCTGAGGACGAGCTGCCGGCCGAGTTCAAGCTGTACATCCCAGTCCAAAACAAGGCCAAGGTGAATCCGAGGGTCGGCAATCTGGGAGCTTCGTTTGCCTCGTTGGGGAACCTCGGAGGGAGGGCTACGTGACCTAAGACATCTCTCAGGCCAACAAGTGACCATCACTCATAAAAATCCTGAAAAACATAGCAGAAGAGACTTAAAATAAGAAATACATTACAATGCATGCACAAAACCACACACACACACATATATACAGTACATGCAAGCACACATATATACACATATACACAAATATATACACACACAAAACACATATACACAGCCTGGGCCACAGCAACGTATGGCAGGGGGTGGCTAGTATAATACAAAACCATAACAAGATCAATAAGACATTAAAGTCGAAAGCATACTAACAACAAAATGGAGTCTTGAGTCTGAATATGCTCAGTACAGTCACATGTATTGTCTGTGATTGTCCTGCTTCTTGGCAGAGTGGGGTTGGACTGGATGGCCCATGAGGTCTCTTCCAACTCTAGGATTCTATGATTCTATGTCTGTAGCCCCTCCCACACCAAAGAGGTCAGTCAAACAGATAAATAGGCACACAATACCGGCTATTGCCATGTTTTTAGCACACCTCCCCTTGGGCCACGTCATATGGCATCTCCTGGCCTACAGGTGTGATGGAGAAATATGGGATTTATTTTTTTTTACCCTGAGGACCCCACTTGGCCACTCCTGTGGACACTGACAAGTGTGTGGCCAGCATTGTGGGGTTGCTGCTGACCTTGTTGTGGGGACATGCAACCCAAAAGCCTAAAGTTGTGTTTCAGGCATCAGGCTTTATTCAGAGACCAGTTCAGTTAGAGCAGGCCTGGGCAAACTCTGGCCCTCCAGGTGTTTTGGACTTCAACTCCCACAATTACTAACAGCCTACCGGGTGTTAGGAATTGTGGGAGTTGGAGTCCAAAACACTTGGAGGGCAAGAGTTTGCTCAGGCCTGAGTTAGAGGGAGAGCAGCACTGCCTTGTCTCTTTTTCCCCCTCTTCTCATGTCAGCAAGTTCATCTGCTCAGCCTGCTTGAGAGAGGTGTCGTAATTAATACACACACACACACAATCTAGCCACCCCCTGCCACACATTGCTGTGGCCCAGTCTGTGAATATGTGTTTTGTGTGTGTATATCTTTGTGTATATGTGTATATATGTGTGTTTGCATTTATATATGTGGTTTTGCACATAAGTTGTAATGCATTTTTTTTTTGCATTTTAAAGTCCTTTCCACTGCGTTTTTCATTGTTTTTATGAGTGATGGTCACTCGTTGGCCTGAGAGGTGTCTTGTGTCCAAATTTGGTGTCAATTCATCCAGTGGTTTTTGAGTTAATTAATCCCACAAACTAACATTACATTTTTTATTTATATAGATATCTATAATATTGATCCTAATATTATAATTTAATACAAGACTAGTAATAAAATAGAATAATTGTATATTATATATTATCTATATAAATAAAATAGTAATGTTCGTTTGTGTGATTAACATAATGCAAAACCATTGGCCGAATTGACACAAAATTTGGACACTATAGCCCTAAAAGACCAATGAGTGACCATCAGTCATAACTCTCTCCCCCCCCCCCCCCCAAAAAAAGTGGAAAGGAGTTAAAAACCCCTAAAAGCTAAATGACGAAAAGCTAAATAACGATACAGGAAAAAAAGGAAGGAAGAGGGAGGAAAGGAGAGAAAGAAAGGAAGGAGAGAAAGAGGGAGGTAGAGAAGGAAGAAAGGAGAAAAAGAGGGAGGAAAAGAAAAAGGGGGAAGGAAAAAAGAGGTAGAGAAGGAAGGAAGGAGAGAAGGAAAGAAAAAAAGGGAAGGAAAGAGGTAGAGAAGGAGAGAAAGAGGGAGGGAAGGAAAGGAGTATGGATAGAAGCAAAAAGCGAAGGAAGGAAAGAAGGTAGAGAAGGAAGAAAGGAGAAAAAGAGGGATGAAAAGAAAAGGAGGAAGGAAAGAGAGAAGGAAGGAGAGAAGGAAAGAAAAAAGGGAAGGAAGGAAGGAGAGAAGGAAAAAAGGAGAAAAAGAGGGATGAAAAGAAAAGGGAAGGAAAGAGAGAAGGAAGGAGAGAAGGAAAGAAAAAAGGGAAGGAAGGAGAGAAGGAAGAAAGGAGAAAAAGAGGGATGAAAAAAAAGGGAAGGAAAGAGAGAAGGAAGGAGAGAAGGAAAGAAAAAAGGGAAGGAAGGAGAGAAGGAAAGAAAAAAGGGAAGGAAGGAAGGAGAGAAGGAAGAAAGGAGAAAAAGAGGGATGAAAAGAAAAGGGGGGAAGGAAAGAGAAGGAAGGAGAGAAGGAAAGAAAAAAAGGGAAGGAAGGAAGGAAAGAGGGAGTGAAGGAAGGAGAGAGAGAAGGAGAGAAAGAGGAAGGGAAGGTTGGCCACAGCAATGCGTGGCGGGTACAGCTAGTATGTAATATTAGTAATAATACTGCAGTATTATATATTGTATAGTACAATGTAGCACTATATAATAATAATAATAATAATAATAATAATAGTATGCTATGCTAATAATATAATATACTAGCTGTCCCCTGCCACGTGTTGCTGTGGTCCAGTCTTTGTATATGTGTTTTGTGTGTATATATATGTGTGTGTGTATGTATATACATACATATATATATATATATATGTGTGTGTGTGTGTGTGTGTGTGTGTGTGTGTGTGTATAAGTGGTTTTGCGTATGTGTTGTAATATATTTTTTATTTTTTGGCTTTTTAAGTCTCTTCTATGGTGTTTTTCAGTGTTTTTATGAGTGATGGTCATTCGTTGGCCTGAGAGGTCTATTGTGTCCAACTTTGGTGTTAATTCGTCCAGTGGTTTTTGAGTTCTGTGAATATCACAAACGAACATTGCATTTTTATTTATATAGATGTGTGTGTGTTTGTGTGTGTGTGTGTTGGTTTAAATAAGGGTTAGAAATATTGTTGATATATATATATGTGTGTGTGTGTGTTGGTTTTATTTATTTCTTTATTTTATATCAAAAACATTGCATAAATTAGTATAAATTAGTATAATTTGTGTTGGTTTAAATAAGGGTTAGAAATATTGTTGAGATATATATGTGTTTGTGTGTGTGTGTGTGTTGGTTTAAATAAGGGCTAGAAATCCATTCTCTGTTGGAATGACGGTCTTTGCCCTCCTGTTTCCCCCCCTCACAGCAATGATGCCGCCGCTCCAGGAAGGCCTCCCGAGAGAGACGCATTGAGAAGATGGATGGAAGACGAGTGTGAGGGTTGTATTTTTTTAAAAGAGAGAAATTAACACAATATAGAAGCTGATTTCCATAGGGTAACTTTTATTTAATAATAAGAAATAATAATAAAATATTGGCACCTGTACTGCTGGGACCGGACGCAGGCCAACGTTTTGGGCGAGAGGTGACCTGGGATCAAGGTGAAGGTTTCCAAAGCGCCCCAAGCGGAACGGGAGGCCCTTCTGGCTGGAATGATTGTTTGGAGCAGCTGCAGGCGCCGGGGGTTTCCCTTCCGCACCCTCCCCCCCCCCCCTCCCCCTGTTTTGATGTGTGCTCCAACAAGTGTGGACTGCTTCTCTCCCGGACACTGCTATTAAAGATTTGATTTCCTTTGTAAGCCTGGTCTTGGTTGCTCCTCTGGATGCCGTCACAGGAATGCAAGGGCCCTTGCGTAGTTTCCTCAGGACTACACTGGAGTGCAGCATCTCAGAACCACGCTGTTGTTCCTTTAAGGCCGTGGTTCCCAACATATGTTTGACCAGGAACCACTTGACTAGGAACCACTCTCCAATATTAGTACCAAAAGGGTTACGAATCAGTTTTTGGTCAAATTTATTTTTATTTATTTATTTACAACATTAATATTCTGCTCTTTATTTATTTATTATTTTTTTATTTCAGTTTCTTCTACCCCGCCCTTCTCACCCCAAAGAGGACTCAGGGCGGCTTACAAAGGCACAATTCGATGCCGGCATCACATAACAGTAGTAAAACAATATAGCAGCAATTAACAGCTAAACAACAGTTTATTGTCGAAGGCTTTCATGGCCAGAATCACTGGGTTGTTGTAGGTTTTTCCGGCTATATGGCCATGTTCTGGAGGCAATTTTTCTCCTGACGTTTCGCCTGCATCTATGGCAAGCATCCTCAGAGGTAGTGGACAAGTCTACATAGGGACCACCAAACGCAGCATTGCCCAGACACACATCAAGGAACATGAAAGGCACTGCAAACTACTCCAACCAGAGAAATCAGCCATAGCAGAGCACCTGATGAACCAACCTGGACACAGCATATTATTTGAGAACACAGAAGTGCTGGACCACACCAACAACCACCATGTCAGGCTACACAGAGAAGCCATTGAAATCCACAAGAAGCATGTGGACAATGTCAACAGAAAGGAGGAGACCATGAAAATGAACAAAATCTGGCTACCAGTATTAAAAAACTCTAAAATTACAACAGCAAAACAACAGAGGGGAAACAAACAGGCACATAAAATCACTCTCAACAAAAGATTCCCCCCAGGCACTTCCAAACCATTGAATGCTAATCAAGGTGATCAGCTGAAACATTCACACCTAGCCCCAGCAGACAAAAGTCCTTTGTCTCACCCTGGTCATCATTCCACAGATATATAAACCCATTTTTCCTACTTCCAACAGACCTCACTACCTCTGAGGATGCTTGCCATAGATGCAGGTGAAATGTCAGGAGAAAAATTGCCTCCAGAACATGGCCATATAGCCTGGAAAAACCTAAACAACAGTTCCTGCATTACAACAATAAAACCCATTACTCCTCATTAATGGTCAGCATTCACCATCTCATAGTCTAATTTCCAATTCCACTTTGTCAGTCCTAGTCGTCTGATTGTCCTTATCTAGTTGTCAGATTGCCCAAAGGCCTGGTCCCACAACCACGTCTTTACTTTCCTCCTGAAGGAGAGGAGGGATGTTGATGCCCTAATTTCCCCCGGGAGTGAGTTCCACAGGTGAGGGGCCACCACTGAGAATGCCCTGCTCCTCGTCACTTGTGATAGCGGTGGGGTCGAGAGCAGGGCCTCCCCAGATGATCTCAAATTCCGGGGTGGGACGTAGAGGGAGATCCGTTCGGACAGATACGCTGGACCGGAACCGTATAGGGTTTTGTAGGTCAAAACCAGCACCTTGAATTGTGCTCGGAACTGCACCGGCAGCCAGTTGAACTGACACAGCGGGGGGGGGGGGGGGTGCTCCCTGTATGACGCTCCAGTGAGTAATCTGGCTGCCGCTCGCTGGACCAGTTGAAGTTTCCAAACAGTCTTCAAGGGCAACCCCACGTAGAGTGTGTTGCAGTAGTCTATTCAGCATGTAACAAGAGCGTGGACCACCGTGGCCAGATCCGACTTCCCAAGGTATGGGCGCAGCTGGCGCACAAGTTTTAATTGTGCGAATGCTCCCCTGGTCACCGCCGAAACCTGGGGTTCCAGGCTCAGCGATGAGTCCAGGGTCACACCCAAGCTGTGAACCTGCGTCTTCAGCGGGAGTGTAACCCCGTCCAACACCGGCTGTAACCCTATGCCCTGTTCGGCCTTACGACTGACCAGGAGTACCTCTGTCTTGTCTGGATTCAGTTTCAATTTGTTAGCTCTCATCCAGTCCGACACAGCAGCCAAGCACCGGTTCAAGGTCTGGACTTTAGATTTGGTTTGGGGTGCTGATTCAGAAAAATGCACAGGATAGACGACATCAGCTCTAGTTTCTGATACAGAACAGACGCCATAGTCAGCGACAGGGAAGGAACAGCAGGCAGCGTGAAAGGAGCGGAAGCAAAATAGAATAAAGAGAAAGGAAGCTTGTTGACTACATTTTCGTCCTCGCGGCTCAACTAGTGGTCCGCAGCACACAGGTTAAGAACCTTACTTTACTTTGTCCAAGTAAGATTGTCCTCCAAGGGTGGTGTCCTGGCAGTGGGTCCATGTTTGATTGTGGACAGAGGCGGCCCTAGGTAATTTTCAACAATAAGCAAACTGTATTCAACACAATCACTGATACATATTTTCTGTTCATCGTGGGAGTTTTGTGTGCCATATTTGGTTCATAGAAGGAGATGTGATCGCAAAGATAGTCAGGGCCCGAACCATTTAGGGCTTTATAGGTCATGACCTGCACCTTGAATTTGGCTCGGCAACTTATCGGCAGCCAGTGAAGCTGTTTCAATAGGCGTGTTGTATGCTCCCTATAGTTTGCTCCAGTAAGGAGCCTGGCTGCTGCCTGTTGTACCAGTTCAAACTTCCGGGCTGTCTTCAAGGGCAGCCCCATGTAGAGCGCATTGCAACAGTCCAGTTTGGATGTAACCAAGGTGTGGACCACCCTGGCCAAGTCAGACTTCATGAGGTATGGTCGTAGCTGGCGCACAAGTTTGAGTTGTGCAAAGGCTGTCACCTGAGCATCAAGCGACAACGTTGAGTCCAGGAGGACCCCCAAGCTACAGGGGAATGGGACCCCATTGAGCACAGGTTGCAACCCAATACCCCGGTCAGCCCCACGACTGACCAGGAGGACCTCTGTCTTGTCTGGATTAAGCTTCAACCTGGAGGACCTCTGTCTTGTCAGGATTGATCCTCAGCTTGTTCCTCCTCATCTAATCATGGCAGCCAGGCACGGGTCCAGTATCCTCGGGGCTTCCTTGGAGTCTGGTGGAAAAGAGTGGTGGAGTTGGGTGTCATCTGCGTAGAGGTGGCACTGCACTCCAAAACTCAGGATGACCTCTCAATTCTTCCCTCAGTCTGGACACTCTCCTCCTTTGGAAGCAGCCCAGAATTGGCTTCTTGGCTCACGTTCCGCTTGTTGTCCATGAAGACTCCCAAGATCCTTCTCACGTGGACTGTTTCTCACTCCATTTGTGCTCAAAGGATACCTCTGGAAACCTTCGCCAAGAGGGGGAAATGCCTCTGCTTGGCCCTAAAGCAGAATGCGGGGAAGGCATTGTCTTGGGCTACTTGGAATGAGGGGAGTCGCAATAAGTGAAGCTGCCACCAGGTGGGGCTCTTCCAGCACTGCGTTTCTGCAGAGGGCTGGGGAGAAAATACACAAAGCGTGCCCCACTTTGTGGTTTTCAGCCCCAATGAAGGAATGGCTCCTGTGAGCCTGGAAGTGGGATTATAAATCCCAGTATTTTAAAGGGAGTACTCACACAGAGCCACGAGTCCCGGGACATGGTCTCACAGCATCCAGAAAGCTATGGGGACATGCGCTGGAATATCTCAACCAATTCAATTATATTGGTTGAGATATTGGGTTGCTGTGACTTTTCTGGGTTGTCTGGCCATGTAACAGAAGCACTCTCTCCTGACATTTCGCCCACATCTATGGCAGGCATCTTCAGAGATTGTGGTCTGTTGCAAACTAGGAAAATTGGGTTTATATACCTGTGGAATGATGTCCAGGGTGGGAGAAAAAACTATAGCAAAATATGCTGCAAGTTGATGTCCCTCCCGCAGAAAGAAAGTTTTGGTAGTCTAATAAGCTTTCCCCATGTTTTTAGGTAAAGGTCTTCCCCTGACATTAAGTCGAGTCGAGTCTGACCCCGGGACTCTGGTGCTCACCTCCATCTCTAAGCTGAAGAGCCGGCGTTGTCTATAGACTCCTCCAAGGTCATGTGTCCACTGGCATGATTGTATGGAGCGGTGTTACCTTCCCACCAGAGCAGTACCTATTAATCTCACATTTGCATGTTTTCAAAGTGCTAGGTTGGCAGAAGCTGGGGCTAACAGTGGGAGCTCACCCTGCTCCACAGATTCAAACTTGTGACCTTTCGGTCAGCAAGTTCAGCAGCTCAGCGGTTTAACCAGCCGCACCACTGGAGTCTCCATGTTTTTATGACAGACCCAATTAGGAAATGGTATTGATCACTCAGGAACAAAAATGGTGTTGGGTAGTGTAATAGCCGTCTCGGAGGCAGCTGGTGGAACAGATTCTGTGCAGATTATATTCTGCTGAGCCATGAATGGGCAGGGCCGGCCTGCCTGCCTATTTGTGTTGAATGTCAGTGTCATCGGCAGCACAGCAAGGCAGGAAGAGATCAATCACAGCCACCTTAGGCTATAAACTACTTTATTTTACAGCTATATACATTAAGCTACTTAACACTCAACACATCATAAACTTCCTTCTTTACCGTCCCATTGCGTTCTTTACTGTAACATTGCGAACCCCCTAACTGCTATCAGTACTAGTCCACACCTCCTGCATTCCAGAGTGACATACGACGCTGTGTCCATTTGTTGTATACACTTGATTTATGACCTCTCTAGGAATGCTGTTCCCTCCATGGTTCAGTTAACTCTTTCCACACAGGAATACATTACACTCGGCACATAGCTACTGCATTTTAAACATACATACATACATACTTTGAAAACTACATCATGGTGAAATCATGGAGAAATTTAAAAGGGTCTGGCCCTGAAGGAGGGACCCTGCGGACCCACCAAAGAGGGCTTGCTACAGTGGTGAGCAAAGAGAAGCCCAATTTAAAAGGTTTTTCCTAAGTTCCCAAAAGAAATCTCACCAAAGTTGAAGGAAGCGCCACCGAGATTATTTTATTGTGATTCAGCTGAAAAGGATGCAAAGCAGCAATATTTCACCAAGCTGAGCATCACATGTGTACAAATAAAAGCCTTTTTTATACAGAAACAGAGTTGCCAGGTTTGAACCTCCCATTCCTACACACAATTGGTGGGTTTCCAACTAATTGTGTGTAGCCTGTTGTAGACCTTTGCAACCCGAAAGACAGTTGCATCTGTCAAGTAGGAAAATAAGGTACCACCTTAAAGTGTGGGGAGGCTAAATTAACTGATTTATGAGGCCATAAAGAAGACTCCAGCAAAGCATTCCAGCGGGGAAGCATGCGGGGAATGCGGAAGTGCTTCATCAGCGTCGCAGATGGACGATTAAAGCAACAGCTCCCCTGGCGGCCAGAAAAAGTTAAATAGCCTCTGTGTATGTCTATATATGTTGTATGTTAAAATTGGCATTGAATTTTTGCCATATATGTGTACACTGTAATCCGCCCTGAGTCCCCTGCAGGGTGAGAAGGGCAGAATATAAAAGCTGTAAATAAATAAATAAATAAATCCCCACCCCTCTGCCGGCTCGATGATGATTGGCTGGCGCTCTACAGCTGGGAGGAGGCTTGGCCACTTCCTGAGCGCCTGGGCCAATCGCTGGGCTTCTGATGCCTTGGCGTCCTGACGAATCAGGAGAGAGGGAGGCGGGACGAGGGGAAAACAATGGATTCTTGAGAGGATTATGGAGGTAGGAAATGTCCATGTGGCCAGCGAGTCCTGGGGCCTGCGAGCCAGCCATTCCTATTGTCATTGAGTGGATGCAATAAACATCCAAGATCCGAATTTTTCCAGTGCGGAGATATGGGAACAATGGGGAACTTTGACTGAAGTCTTTAGTGAAAGAAAAGTTGAATGCGTGACAGATTAGGACGAGGTGCGGCTTTCCGAAGGCCCCCTCCATCCTATTGAGATATGATCAAAATTGCCAAATGGTCATTTCCTTTTGGAGGACCAACTCTGAGCCCAAAGGTCACGACCCCCTTCTATTGTCCATGCAATCGTGCTTTTGATAAGGGTCTTTTCAACTGAAGATTTCCTCCTTTCCAGGGTCACGCAGGGGTGGCTGCCTTGTATTTTTATACATTTTTCAATAAAGGGGAATTGGGCAAAAGGGTCAGGAAAAGGTCAGATACACAGGAAGGAATATAGAAATCATGATATAGAAAGCATACCCACCTATCCCTCCCACCAGAGTCCCATAGAAGTTCAAGAGAGCACATAAGTGTAAAGGGAGTGGTTTCTCAGTAATAAATGTGCTATCTTCTGCTATATATGAAACACAGGGCATAAAACCTTGATTAAATGTACACACTATCTAACATGGGAAGGGTCCTTGTTGTTGTTAGTGTCTTGGCAAATTGACCAAGGCTTAACCCTTATTATCCAGTCTGGTGTCCTTGTCCTTAGCAAAACTATAAGTTACGATCTTTTATTGAGGGGGGGGGGGTCATGTTTGACTTCAATGGGGACGGAGTTATCCATGACTACTAATTTAAGCTCTCCAATACACCCATGACATCATACCTCATGCACCTGGATATCTTATATATACATAATGTATTATATTATAACATGCATACTTTGAAAACTACATCATGGGGGCGGAGTTATCCATGACCACTAATTTAAGCACTCCAATACACCCATGACATCATGCCTCATGCACCTCGATATCTTATATATATATATAATGTATTATATTATAACAGACATACTTTGAAAACTACATCATGGGGGCGGAGTTATCCATGACCACCAATTTAAGCCCTCCAATACACCCATGACATCATGCCTCATGCACCTGGATATCTTATATATATATATATATAATGTATTATATTATAACAGACATACTTTGAAAACTACATCATGGGGGCAGAGTTATCCATGACCACGAATTTAAGCCCTCCAATACACCCATGACATCATGCCTCATGCACCTGGATATCTTATATATATATAATGTATTATAATATAACAGACATACTTTGAAAACTACATCATGGGGACGGAGTTATCCATGACCACGAATTTAAGCCCTCCAATACACCCATCACATCATGCCTCATGCACCTGGATATCTTATATATATATAATGTATTATACTTATAACAGACATCCTTTGAAAACTACATTATAAATTGCAAATGGCTTTAACATGGAATGTCCTGCTTGTCTTGGAGCCGGATCGGAGGGCCTGGGGGTGCTCCCTTTGTTGCAGGGGGGCTTTTGCCCAAACCATAGGTGCCTGCGGGTGGGACAAGGCCCCGATTGTCCCTTGCGACTCGCAGGCATCTTCCTTTGGATCCCGGCCCCCTTTCCCCTCCTCCCAGCCCCAGATGGCTAGCCAAGCCCTGCTCTTGCTCCTTTTTCCATCCCAGAAAGCGAGGGCGAGCCAGCTGGCCCCGGGCTCTTTGCAAGGGGCACAAAGGAGCCTTTCTCCGCAGAGAGAGATCTCATGCACTTGCAGGGAAGGAGGGAGGAGGAGGACAGGCCCGGATCCTCTTCCCTTTCAAAGCCAGGAAAGGCTGGGCTGGGCTGGCTTGACCACCGCAGCTGCCAAGTTTCGCTCTGCGTCCAAGGCAGCGAAAGCAAGGAAAGCAGGCCGGGTCAGAGGGCACGAGGCCGATTTCGCCCACGCCACTCACTGTCGCCAGGAATCTGTTACGGAGCCCTGTCAAGGCTCTTGCAGCCTTGAATATTGTCTTACTGAACTCACAGAAGTGGGCCAGAGTAAGTGGGGTCACAATTCTACCATATGTGATGGACCTGTAAACATGCCAAGAGATAGATAAGGGGGTCCAGAAAGTTTTTTGGGGGGAAATATCCAGGCAAAACCCGACTCTTTTCTGACCTGGTCTGACTGATACAAATGAATATGACCAACCATTGCAATCTATGTTGATGGGAAGCTTCCCACCGGAGTGGAAATAATCTATCGGGCAGATGGCAAGCTATTCAACCTCAGCAGACTGAAAGCCAAAACCAAGGTTACAGCAACATCTGTTATAGAACTCCAGTATGCTGATGACAATGTCGTCTGTGCGCATTCAGAAGAAGATCTACAAGCCACTCTAAACACCTTCGCAGAAGCATACGAGAAGCTCGGCCTGTCATTGAACATTGAAAAAACCAAGGTGCTTTTCCAGCAGTCACCAGCCAGTCCCTCTCCAGTGCCAGTGATACAGCTTAATGGTGTAACATTAGAAAATGTGGACCATTTCCGCTCCCTTGGCAGCCACCTCTCCACCAAAGTCAACATCGACGCCGAAATACAACACCGCCCGAGCTCTGCGAGTGCAGCATTTTCCAGAATGAAGCAGAGAGTGTTCCGTAGGGAGACCAAGGTGCTTGTCTATAAAGCTATTGTCCTCCCAACCCTGCTCTATGCCTGTGAGACGTGGACTGTCTACAGACGTCACATGCAACTCCTGGAACGATTCCATCAGCGCTGCCTCCGGAAAATCCTGCAAATCTCCTGGGAAGACAAGCGGACAAACGTCAGTGTGCTGGAAGAAGCAAAGACCACCAGCATTGAAGCGATGGTCCTCTGCCATCAACTCCGCTGGGCCGGCCACGTTGTCCGGATGCCTGACCACCGTCTCCCAAAGCAGTTGCTCTACTCCGAACTTAAGAATGGAAAACGGACAGGAAAAGAGATTGAAAGACGGGCTCAAAGCCAACCTTAAAAACTCTGGCATAGACACTGAGAACTGGGAAGCCCTGGCCCTTGAGCGCTCCAGCTGGAGGACAGCTGTGACCAGCAGTGCTGCAGAATTTGAGGAGGCACGAGTGGAGGGTGAAAGAGTGAAACGTGCCAGGAGGAAAGCGCGTCAAGCCAACCCCGACCGGGAGCGCCTTCCACCTGGAAACCAATGACCTCACTGCGGAAGAAGATGCAGAGCAAGAATAGGGCTCCACAGCCACATACGGACCCACAAGGAAATCCATAATGGAAGACCATCTTACTCGTCCAACGAGGGATCGCCTAAGTAAGTAAGTAAGTAAGTATATGATTGCAGCAGCCGGATTGCTCTACACCCGTGTTTATCAACCTTCCTAATGCCGCGACCCCCTAATACAGTTCCTCATGTCGTGGTGACCTCCAACCATACAATTATGTTCGTTTCTACTCCCTAACTGAATCGTAATGTAAATAGTACTGTATATACTCGAGTATAAGCCTAGTTTTCCAGCCCTTTTTTTAGGCTAAAAAAGTCTGCCTCGGCTTATACTCCAGTCAATGTTATTTATTTATTATTTTGTCTATACAAGCCCTCTTTTCCCCTAAGACGGGCTCAAGGAACATTTAAAAGACCACAGTTTGAAAACAGGGCTGTTCTGCAACAATTTCCCAGTCCTCACCAGGTCTAGCCCTGTGTAACTTCTGTAACTCTGGGAGGTGATCCACTTTGGCCAGGCAAACAGGCACACCACGAAGTTGGGAAGGAATTGTGCTAAATGGCCAGAAGCAATTGATTCCCCTAATGGTTTCCTCTCTAAATTGACGGCTTGGAAATCAATAGTGCTGTTGCTGCAAATGCGCCCTGTGCTGCCCCCCCCCCCCTCTCTCTCTGGATGGAGTCGGTCAAGGCCTGCTTTTCCTGGCATTTGATGAAATGCACTATTGCCGATTCTCTTGCTTCTCGGATGAGAGTTGGGCTGTTGCAACACAAAGGGCAGCCCAGAGGGAAGGCCGGCTGGGAATGTTCCCTTCCCTCCTCCTCTTGCTCTTCCTTCCTCTCTTCCCATTTCCATCAGTCTATTCAACCACCCACCTTCCTTCCTTCCTTCCCTCCCTCCCTTATTCCTTCCTTTATTCCTTCCCTCACTTCTCTTTCCTTCTTTCCAATTTTCTCCCTTCATTCCACTTTCCCTCTGTCTCTTAGCTTTTATTCCTTCTGTCTCTCCTCTCCTTTCCCTTTCCCTTTTTCTCCCATCCATCCTTCCTTCCTTCCTTCCCTCCCTCCCTTATTCCTTCCTTTATTCCTTTCCTCACGTCTCTTTCCTTCCTTTTCTCCCTTCATTCCACTTTCCTTCACTTAGCTTTTCTTCCTTCCGTCTCTCCTCTCCTCTTCCCTTCCCTCCCTCTTCCAATTTCCTTCCATCCCTCCGTTATTTTCCATTCCCTTTCCTCCCTCCTTTCTTCCTTGTTCCTCCAGCCTCTTCCTTCCCCTCCCTCTCTCCCGTCCTTCCCTCTTTCCTTCCAATTTCCTTCAGCCTCTTCCTTCTTGCCTTCCTTCCTTCCTTCCTTCCTTCCCTCTCTCCCTCCTTCCCATTTCTTTCCATCTCTTCCTTTCCCTTCCTTCCTTCCTTCCTTTTCATTTCCTTCAACCTCTTCCCTCCCCCCTCCCTCCCTTCCTCCCTCTCTCCCTTTCATTTTCTTCAGCCTCTTCCCTCCCTTCCTCCCCTCCCTCCCATTTCCTTCCATCTCTCCCTTCTTTTCCCTTCCTTCCTTCCTTCCTTCTCATTTCCTTCAGCCTATTCCCTCCCTCCTTCCCATTTCCTACCATCTCTCCCTTCTTTTCCCTCCCTCCCTTCCTCCTTCCCTCCCTCTCATTTTCTTCAGCCTCTTCCCTCCCATTTCCTTCCATCTCTCCCTTCTCTTCTTTTCCCTTCCTTCCTTCCTTCTCATTTCCTTCAGCCTCTTCCCTCCCCCCTCCCTCCCTCCCTCCTTCCCATTTCCTTCCATCTCTCTCTTCCTTCCTCCTTCCCTCCCTCTCATTTTCTTCAGCCTCTTCCTTCCCTCCCTCCCTCCCTTCCTTCCCATTTCCTTTCACCTCTCCCTTCTCTTCTTTTCCCTTCCTTCCTTCCTTCCTTCCGTCCATCCGTCAATCTCTCCTCTTCTCTTCCCCCCTTCCTCCTTCCCCTTCCCTTCCATCTTTTCCTTCCCTCCCTTCACTTTCTCCCTTCCCTTCCTTCCCTTCCTTCTTTCCAGGGGAAGTCAGGGCCCCGATCCCACCCGCATGAGCTGTCATGCGTCTCCTCAGGGGAGGGTCGGGGCTGAGAGAGGGGGGTCCCTGGTGGAGGCCTTCAATGCCCGCCTGTCTCTGTCTGACATCCTCATGGGGGTCAGCGGGGGCCCATCAGCGCCTGCCTCCCCGCCTTCCTTCCCGGAGGATGGAGAGGCCAATCTAATTTGGGCAGCAGTTTCAAGGAAGCCACTCCTGAGACCGAGAAAGAGCTCCAGGCGGAGGCTTGCCTGGCCCAGCAACCCACTGGGCCAGGCAAGACAACAACAACAACAACAATAATGTGTAGTAGTAATAATAATACATAACAATAATACATAATTGTCACGTTACATAATTGTCTCTGCCTTATTTAGGTAGAGATTAATCAAACTCCCAGTTTTATCCAACAGTTTAATTAAAACAGCACTTACTGTCTGGCTGTTTTAATAGACCAAAATATAAAACATAAAGATAGCACTCAGCCACAAAATAAACAAAAATGGATAGCAAAAACAACTCCGTAGTCAAAAGGGTCCAGTCCAGTGGTCAAACGCTGAGAGTTCAATAAACAAAGTCCAGGGGTCAAGAGTCTATACCTTTTGAGCTTGGTGTGTCAAAATTTGCCAAAAACCTGAGCATAACTTGGGTGGGGTGTCAACTTTGAGAAATAAATCCCATAATTTTTCAATATTTATAGTTTAAATAAGAAAAATGTATATTCCATGCTGAGTTATGGAGTGAACAAGGCTCAAACATGCAGATGTTAAATTTGTAGAGCCTTTGACAAATTGAAGGATGGAATTAGATTGGCTCTTATAAGGTGTACTTCTCTGTATGCGGCTGCGTGTCATCAAAAATAGCCATGTGTGTCAGTGCTGACACACGTGTCATAGGTTCACCATCACGGGTCTATACCATAGTCAAAAGCCAGTCCAAAGGTTCAAGGTTCCAGAGTTCCAAGATTACAGAAGAGAGGTTAGGATACTGAAAACCCAACAGACCTGGGGGGAAAACCAGCAGCGTCCACCACCAAAATATGACAATACTTTTCTCCCGAAGATCAGTGCAAAGGCTAGCTCCTTATATCCAGAAACACCCAGCTGCAACCTATCTCTTGCATACCTCCACCCTTAATTGTTTTCACCCATGAACTCTTAACAGGTCAGGATACCAAAAACCCAAACTGGGGGAAAAACCAGCAGCATCCACCACCAAAATACGACAATAGTTTTCTCCCAAAGATCAGTGCCAAGGCTAGCTCCTTATATCCAGAAACACCCAGCTGCAACCTATCTCTTGCATACCTTCGCCCTTAATTTACTTACAGATTACTAAACCCTTTACATTAACCCTTCCATCACCAAGCACCATCAACTGCAGAACATACGACAATAATAACACTGTGCCTGGGTTATAAGAGTAATTTCCAAATTGGTTCTATCATAAAAACATGGGGAAAGTTATTAATCTGTCTTTGTGAGACATCACCTTGCAGCACATTTTGCAATGACTATCTCATCATCTAATCTCAACCAATTTAACGTAGTTTGTGGCAGCCACAAAAACAAAGTTTCTGGAGGAGAACTGTGACTTTCCAAGTCAGGACCGCACAATTAAACAGGAATAACACTTTCAGGCCAGGAACAACATATTTCAAATTTTGTTCCCTAATGATAGGGGTTCCCAGGTAGAATTTGAGCCACATCATCCTCCTCGACAGCTAAATAAGATCTTCTTGTGGTGGTGGTTCTCCTCATGGTTGAGATGGACATTCCCGGACGCCCTTCTGAAGCTCCGAGCATGCACCCCACACACGCGCCCACCCCACTGCCCTCACATTTGGGGGATTTTCCATCCCAGGCTGACCACCCCCTTTCCCAGACGATTGCAGACAAGTCATCAGCATTCGTTTTGGGGAGTGTCTAGGGATAATATTTCAGTCCTGATGGGACGGCGGAGGAGAAAGTTTGTGCCTTTGTCAGAACGCTCCGTGCTCGTCCTAATTGCATTTCCCCCGTTTGCAGTCCACCTTGCCTTGCCCTTTCCGCTCCTCTCCCTTTCCGCCTCCTTCCCGACTCTTGGGATCGGGAAAGGGATGATTCTTGGTGACTTCTTCCTTTCGGAGAGAAAATGAGCAGGATGAGGATGATGGGGATGATGATGATGTTATTTAATCGAGGATAGGGGCCCATCCATCACTTGGAGAGTGGCTACGTTTTGTGCAGCCGATGATGATGATGCTTTTTGCATCAGCTTGGCATCGTGAGGCTGAGCAAAGAGAGGAAAGAAGCCCCTGCTTCTTAGAAGATTTCAGAATGACAGGCAGAATTTGCTGGAATTCCTGCTTCTACCAAACCATGAAAGGCCCACCAGCCTTCCCGATGAAAGCATGGAAGGTATGGGAGCCTTCTCGATGAAGCCAGGAAACGTATAGGAAGCTACTATAGGACATCTTGAAAGGTCTAAGGAATCGCCTCTAGTTTTCAGTCTGGCAGGCCATGTCCCCAATGGAACACAGACACCGCAGGAGTGCTTTCAGCACCTTGCTTTCTGCAATGCTGTACTTCTCATTTGGAGGGACATTGCCCTTCTTTTGCTCCATTTCCCCCACATCTCTGCATCCCAAACACATCCTCTTCTTGTTGTATTATTTTCCCCTTCGGAAGAAGCAAAGGTCACGAGGAAAAGCTCAAAGCAGAGAGAACAGAATGCAGAAGGAAGGGAGGGAGGGGCAGGAAAGGAAGGAAGGAAAGAGAGAGAGAAAGGAAGGAAGGAAAGAAGGGGAAGAAGGTAAGGAGGGGAAGGAAGGAAGGAAGGAGAGAGAGAAAGGAGGGAAGGAAGGGGAAGGAAGGAGGAAAGGAAGGAGAGGGAGAAAGGAGGGAAGGAAGGGGAAGGAAGGAGAGAGAGAAAGGAAGGAAAGAATGGAAGGAAGGGAAGAAACAAAAGGAAGGAAGGAGAGAGAGAAAGGAAGGAAGGAAGGAAGGAAGGAGAGAAGGAAGGGAAGGAAGGGGAAGAAGGTAAGGAGGGGAAGGAAAGAGAGAGAGAAAGGAAGGAGGGAAGGAAGGAAAGGAAGGAGGGAAGGAAGGAGAGAGAGTAAGGAAGGAAGGGGAAGAAAAAGAAAGGAGAGAGAAAGGAGGGAAGGAAGGGGAAGAAAGAAAGGAAGGAGAGAGAAAGGAAGGAAAGAAGGGAAGGAAGGGGAAGAAGGAAAGGAAGGAGGGAAAGGAAGAGAAGGGAAGGAAGGAAGGAGAGAGGAAGGAAGGAAGGAAGGAAGGAGGGAAGGAAGGAGAGAGAAAGCAAGGGAAGAAGGGAAGGAATAGAAAGGAAGGAAGGAAAGGAAGGAAGGAAGGAAGGAGAGAAAGGAAGGAGGGAAGGAAGGAGAGGAAGGAGGGAAGGAAGGAGAGAGGAGGGAAGGAGAGAGAGAAAGGAAGGAAAGAAGGGAAGGAAGGGGAAGGAAGGAAGGAAGGAAGGAAGGAGAGAGGAGGGAAGGAAGGAGAGAAGGAAGGAAGGGAAGGAAGGAAGGGGAAGAAGAAAAGGAAGGAAGGAAAGAGGGAAGGAAGGAGAGAGAGAAAGGAAGGAAGGAAGAAGGAAAGAAGGAAAGGAGGGAAGGAAGGGATGATGACAGCCAATCAGGAGAAAGCCAGCAAGGGACGGGAAATTTGAACTTTGACATCTCTGTTTCTCTATAAAAATGTCGTGCAATGTACTGAATGTCTGTCTCTCCTGACGAACTATCGCGGTTTGACTTCCGTACCGGCTGGACGCAATAAATACAACTCGGTGGCTTTTCTTCAACTTTGGTGAGATTTATTGGGAGAAAAACAGGGGGGGGGGAATTCTTTTGGGTCTCTCTTTACGCTCGCCAGAGTACCGGGCTCTCATTGGTGGGTCTGTGGGCTCCCCTCTCCTGGGTGGGGGCCTCCCAAAATCCTAGCTCAATATCAGGTAGGGAGGAAAGGAAAGGAAAGGAGAAGTTGCAGCCCGTCCTTGGAGACAAACCCACTTTGTTTCTGTGTCCTTTCAGCACATTGCGATGGTGGGGAATGTGGCAGCATGGGTGGATTGGATGCCTAAAGCCCACATGGTGCAAAGAGCAGGGGCCGGGTTTGCAAGGAACAGGACCATGGGCTGTTGCCGTGAGCCTGGAAGTGACCCCCAACTAATGTCTACTCTGCGTAGAATTGTCTTGATTACACCATGCAACAACATTTGCAAAAAATATTTTGCTCCTTGTTGGAAAGTATTATTATTGTTTCATTGTGTTGTCCTACTCCAGGAATGTTGTTGTTTTTGTGGCTGCCACAAACTAGGTTAAATTGAGACTCGATGATCGAAAAACTAGAGCAAAATGTGGTGCGGGAGGTCCCTCTTGCAAAGAGTTTCTCAACCATCCTAATGCTGCGACCCCTTATTAATAGTTCCTTATGTTGTGGTGACCCCCAACCAGAACATTATTTCCGTTGCGACTTCACAACTGTCATTTTGCTACTGATATGAATTAAAATGTAAATATCTGATATGCAGGATGGATTTTCATTCACTGGACCAAATTGGGCACAAATACCCGGTACACCCAAATTTTGAATACTTGTGGGGTTGGGGGGAGCTTGATCTTGCCATTTGGGATTTAGAGTTCACCTACAATCAAAGAGCATTCTGAACTCCACCAACGATGGAATTGAACCAAACTTGGCACACAGAACTCCCATGAGCAAAACTGGAAGGGTTTGGAGGGCATTGACCTTGAGTTTGGGAGTTGCAGTTTACCTACATCCAGGTAGACCACTATGGATTCAAACAATGATGGATCTGGACCAAATTTGGCACAAATACTCAATATGCCCAAATGTAAACACTGGTGGATCTTGGGGAAAATAGATCTTGACATTTGGGAGTTATCGCTGTTGGGATTTATAGTTCACCTACAATCAAAGAGCATTCTGGACTACACAAACTGGCATGAATACACATTATGCCCAAATGTGAACACTGGTGGAGTTTGGGGAAAATAGACCTTGACATGTGGGAGTTGTAGTCACTGGGATGTATAGTTCACCTACAATCAAAGAGCATTCTGGACTCCACCAATGATGGAATTTAACCAAACTTGGCACACAGAAATCCCAAGACCAATACTGGAAGGGTTTGGAGGGCATTGACCTTGAGTTTGGGAGTTGCAGTTTACCTACATCCAGGTAGAGCACTATGGATTCGAACAATGATGGATCTGGACTAAACTTGGCATGGATCCTCAATATGGCCAAATGTGAACATTGGTGGACTTTGGGGAAAATAGACCTTGACATTTGGGAGTTGTAGTTGCTGGGATTTATAGTTCACCTACAATCAAAGAGCATTCTGAACCTCACAAACAAAGGAATTGAACCAATCTTGGCACACATAACTCCCATGACCAATACTGGAAGGGTCTAGCAGGCATTGACCTTGAGTTTGGGAGTTGCAGTTCACCTCCATCCAGAGAGCACTGTGGACTCAAACAATGATGGATCTGGGTTAAAATTGGCACAGATCCTCAATATGCCCAAATGTGAACATTGGTGGATTTTGGAGGAAAACAGACCTTGACATCGGGGGGTTGCAGTTGCTGGGATTTATAGTTCACCTACAATCAAAGAGCATTCTGAACTCCACCAATGATGGAATTGAACCAATCTTGGCATACAAAACTCCCATGACCAACAGAAAATACTGGAAGGGTTTGGAGGGCATTGACCTTGAGTTTGGGAGTTGCAGTTCGTCTACCTCCAGAGAACACTGTGGACTCAAGCAGTGATGGATCTGGACCAAACTTGGCACGGATACTCGATATGCCCAAATGTGAACATTGGTGGATTTTGGAGGAAAACAGACCTTGACATCTGGGAGTTGTAGTTGCTGGGATTTATAGTTCACCTACAATCAAAGAGCATTCTGAACTCCACCAATGATGGAATTGAACCAAACTTGGCACACAGAACTCCTGTGACCAATACAAAATATGGTATTTTCTGATGGTCTTTGGTGACCCCTCTGACACCCTCTTGCGACCCCTCCAGGGGTCGCAACCCCCAGGTTGAGAAATGCCGATCTAAAACAGACCTTGACATCTGGGAGTTGTAGTTGCTGGGATTTATAGTTCACCTACAATCAAAGAGCTACTAAGGCTTTCGTTAAGTAGGACACCTTGGGAAGGAAGGAAGGCCGCTTTGCCCTTTTCCGAAATCCACCTTTGATGCCACTCCAGTCTACGCATCCCTCGTGTCCTCAAAAAGACGTATTTGGAGATATCCTTCCCTTGATTTCCTAAACAAAGCAGGGCTCTGCCTCTCGCACGCTTTTGCACCAAGTGGCACACAGGCTTTGCACGCTTGCGGACACTTTCCCATCGCTGTCGTTCCCAAGGCCGGAAGCCAGAGCAGGAGCCCAAGGCTTTGTCATTGCGGGAAAGCCCGTTTCCTCTGACTTCCAAGTTGACGGATGCAGCAAAGAGGGAGAGATGGACAAGAAGCCCTTGGCCGCTCTCTCCACCGGACTGGGAGGATTCCAGTATGGGACTGGAAGCCAGAGCAAAAAGAAGACCCAGCCACACAGGGCAGCAGGAGAAGAGACACATAGAGTTGGAGGAGAACCCCAAAGGGCATCCAGTCCAACCCCATCTTGCCAGGCAGGAAGACACAATCGAAGCCCTCCCGACAGATGGGCATCCAGACTCAAAACCTCCAAAGAAGGAGATTTCACTGGTCTCCCATATAGTCTATAGTTGGAGGAGACCCCCAAAGGGCATCCAGTCCAGCCCCGTCTTGCCAGGCAGGAAGACACAGTTGAAGCCCTCCCGACAGATGAGCATCCAGACTCAAAACCTCCAAAGAAGGAGATTTCACTGGTCTCCCATATAGTCTATAGTTGGAGGAGACCCCCAAAGGGCATCCAGTCCAGTCCAACCCCGTCTTGCCAGGCAGGAAGACACAATCAAAGCCCTCCCAACAGATGGACATCCAGCCTCAGTTTAGAAACGGAGATTCCACTGGACTCCCAGGTAGTCTATTCTCCTCTATAGAGTTGGAGGAGACTCCCAAAGGGCATCCAGTCCAACCACCGTCTTGCCAGGCAGGAAGACACAGTTGAAGCCCTCCTGACAGATGGCCATCTACCCTCAATTTACAGACAGAGACTCCACTGAACTCCCAAGTAGTCTATACTTCTCTATAGAGTTGAGAGATACCCCCAATGGACATCCAGTCCAACCCCATCTTGCCAGGCAGGAATACACAATCAAAGCCCTCCCAACAGATGGTCATCTAGCCTCAATTTATAGACGGAGACTCCACTGAACTCCCAAGTAGTCTATACTTCTCTATAGAGTTGAGAGATACCCCCAATGGACATCCAGTCCAACCCCATCTTGCCAGGCAGGAATACACAATCAAAGCCCTCCCAACAGATGGTCATCTAGCCTCAATTTATAGACGGAGACTCCACTGAACTCCCAAGTAGTCTATACTTCTCTATAGAGTTGAGAGATATCCCCAATGGACATCCAGTCCAACCCCATCTTGCCAGGCAAGAAGACACAATCGAAGCCCTCCCAACAAATGGCCATTCAGACTCAAAACCTCCAAGAGGGAGACTCAGCTAGACTCCCAGGTAGTCTATACTTCTCTATAGAGTTGAGATATACCCCCAAAGGGCATTCAGTCCAACCCCGTCTTGCCAGGCAGGTATATACAATCAAAGCCCTCCCAACAGATGGCCATCCAGCCTTGGTTTAGAAATTGAGACTCCACTGGACTCCCAGGTAGTCTATTCTTCTCTATAGAGTTGGAGGATACCCCCAAAGGACATCCAGTCCAACCCCGTCTTGCCAGGCAAGAAGACACAGTTGAAGCCCTCCTGACAGATGGCCATCCAGCCTCAGTTTAGAAACAGATACTCCATTGGACTCCCAAGTAGTCTACGCTTCTCTATAGAGTTGAGAAATACCCCCAAAGGGCATCCAGTCCAACCCTGTATAGCCAGGGAAGAAGACAGAGTTGAAGCCCTACCAACAGATGGCCATCCAGACTCAAAACTTCCAAAGAGGGAGACTCAGCTAGACTCCCAGGTAGTCTATACTTCTCTATAGAGTTGAGATATACCCCCAAAGGGCATCCAGTCCAACCGCCATCTTGCCAGGCAGGAATACACAATCAAAGCCCTCCAAACAGATGGCCATCTAGCCTCAGTTTAGAGACGGAGACTCCACTGAACTCCCAAGTAGTCTATACTTCTCTATAGAGTTAAGAGATACCCCCAATGGACATCCAGGCCAACCCCATCTTGCAAGGCAGGAATACACAATCAAAGCCCTCCCAACAGATGGCCACCCAGACTCAAAACCTCCAAAGAGGGAGACTCCGCTGGACTTGAAGGCTGTCTCTATACGACTAGATTTGGGAGGGACCCCCAGAGGTTATCTAGACCAACTCCTTTCATCTAGGAAGGAGGACACCATCAAAGCCCTCCTGACAGATGGCCATCAAGCCTCTGAATAATAATAATAATAATAATAATAATAATAATAATAATAATAGAATCGAATGAATTGGGGACCCCTAGAGAGTATCCCATTCTGGAAGGACGACATCAAAGCCTTCCCAACAGATGGCCATCCAGCCTCTGATTATTATTATTATTATTAATAGAATCGAATGAATTGGAAAGGAAAATTATGTATAATTATTTATGTTTATTATATCATCCTTTTAAGGGGTTTAGTGGAGTTTTCCTGGCTTTGCCAAGGGCTGGACTAGATGGCCTTTGGGGTCCATCCCCCCGCTTTACTCCCAATGCTAATCCAGGCACGGATCCAAACAATACATTCAGCTTGGCATTCAACGCACCGGCAAGTATATATCAGGAACGCCAGAGCCTCGTAGACAGGAAATTCTCATTTGCTAAAAGCACACGACTTAAAAGCAGGCGCTCCAATCTTTATTATTTCAATTTTTTTTAATGCACCGAGGGGGGAAATGAGGTCCAGGCTGGGAAACGTTCGGAGTCAGCACAAAATGCGGGGTTTTATTGGCAGCCTGGGACGGATTTACAGTATTCAGCAGCTCCGAGGGTGGGAAGAAGACGGATGGATTAATGGGTGGGCTTCCCAGCTTTTCATTAGCAGAGAGTCGCTTTGGCCAAAAAAGCAAAGGAAAGGCACTGGCGGAGAGAGAGCAAGGCGCATCCCGGCACATTTTGCAGCATTCGCAGAAAGGGAAGCCTGGCTTCTCCTTTCCTCCCAAGGCAGAGAACATTGCGGAGTCTCCTTTTAGGGGACGGAAAGCATGTTGTTTTGGGGCGTCAACAGGCTCCGAACTCAAATCTGATCAAGCAGGCTTCTTACCTGGAAGGCCAATTAAAGATAACACAAGGATCATCTTAAACATAATTGAACACATTCAAAATGCAAAAGTTAAAAAGGGGGGCACTTTTACTATTGGATGCTGAAAAGGCTTTTGACAGACTAAACTGGAATTTTATTGGGTTGTTGTAGGTTTTTTCGGGCTATATGGCCATGTTCTAGAGGCATTTTCTCCTGACGTTTTGTCTGCATCTATGGCAAGCATCCTCAGAGGTAGTGAGGTCTGTTGGAACTAGGAAAAGACTCTGAGTCTGAAGCTGAGCTGTTTGGCCCTTCTGAGCCTGACTTTGGGCCTTCTGATTTTGGGCCTTCTGAGCCTGACTTTGGCCTGCAGGATGAGGAGGAGGCTGATGGGTTACAGATTCCTGTACATGTTTCAGACGGGGCTGATAGTGTGGCTGCTGAAGGAGAAACAACAAGTCAGTTCCCCGGAGAAAGGAATGTTCCTGCCGTTAGAGAGACTGATAGCGAGAGTGAAATCCCACACAGCCAGGTGGAGGATCCGTCCCAGCTGGACCCAGATAAGGGGCTGCATAGCTTTGAAGATAATGAATTAATGAGCAGACAAGATTGTTTGCAATTAAGGCTTCAGAGAAGCACTCGCTTGACCAGCAAGCGAGAAGACAAAGGGGCCCAAGGTCAACGCAATGCTTTCATGTTCACAAAGGGTATTTAGTAGGGCTGGGCAGTTTCGTTTCGTTAATTCGTTAAAAATTCGTTTTTTTTTTTATAACGAAGCGATAACGAACCATTCTGGAGCAACTTAAAAACGAAACGAATTTTTAAATTCGTTTCGTAAATGCTTCGGATTCGTTATGAATTCGTTTCGTTATCGGTTTGAGGTCGTTTCGTTATTATTTCCGCATGTCTGGGGCAAGTTTTATAGTTGTTTTTTTGTTTAATTAGTGAAAAAAAATTATAATATCACACCAACAGTCAACAACAGAGGGAGAGGGAAGCTTCAGAAGTTCCCCCTGTCCCATTTGGAGGTTTTTTAGCATATTGCGCGGTCGCGTCCGCCATTAACGAATCGATTCGTTAATGTTTCGTAATTTTTTTAACATTTACGAAATTTCGTAAATATCGAACTTTTTAAAAGAAAAAATCCGGAATTCTTTTAAATATCGAAACGCAAAAAACCCCAAAAAACGAATCGATTTTAGAAACAAATTTTTCCGTTGTTACCCAGGCCTAGTATTTAGTCTTGTAGCTGACAAGCAGTTGTTGTCAGTCCAACATTGCTCTTCCCATGTTAACTGCTGGGGATCTTCCTTGGCTTTTCGCATCACGCTTCTGGCTTCCCGAGTCTGGAATTTGGGTCTTATTTTCAACTGTTTAACATGTACTTTTGTTTGACCATTGTCAAGGGATTATGCTTCATGTTTTTACCTTTGGATCTTGGGAACTTTGCCCTTACATTTAAGTCTCTGCTTTGCCTATGGAACGACTGCATTTCTATTTCTTTGTTTTGATTTTGCTTTTCTCAATAAACTACAAAAACCTACAGCCTTGGTGTGGTGGTGTCTGGAGCAAGGTGGAAACTACCCTGAGTTGCAACACCAAGGAGGAGTTCAGAGCCTATCAACGCCCCCAAACAACATGCTTTCGTCGGCACCGCAATCCCAACTAAATGGCCACGGGAGCATCATTTCAGCTGCCATCAAGCCTTGTTTTTGCAATTTCAGCACAAGAGAGGGTCCCATGTTGGGGGTCCCAATGCCTGGACTCCCAAACAAAGCGAGAGGAAGCCAGAAAGGCCAAATGGTGCAGCAAGTCCCAGAAGAAGGCAAAAGCAAGGAATCCCACGTAGAAGAGCATCCCTCGCTATCCAAGGCTGGGATGCTCAAGCCAATGCCATTTCTGCCTTGGAGGAGAGGGAAAACCCTTCCCAAAGAAGCCAAGGGGATGTTCAAAAAGTTTCCGCACATTGCAAACGGTGAGGTTGGGAGGAGTGGTCAGTGGTTGTGTCTGCGGTCCATCTGTCCGGCCAATCAGCTGACCTTGCAGTTTGGCCTCAGAGTGGTCAAGATGGCCGCAAAACTTAGAAATTGTTGCCAAAGAGGAACAGCGTTATGTCCTATTCCAGGAGTCCTCAAACGTTTTAAACAGAGGGCCAGATCACAGTCCCTCAAACTGTTGAGAGGGCCGGATTACAGTTTAAGGAGGAGCCCTGTCTATGCTTTCCTCCATGTGTGTGCTCAGTACGGGGATAACCTTCTCTTTGCGACATATATAGTCGCTATCTGATTTCCACTTTATTGGGAATCTGCTTAAAGAAGCTTTAAGGGGAAGGAAGGTTTTCATGTGACTATCGATTCCGGGGAGAGCGCAGATGAGCTCCCTCTGTCAGCTCCAGCTCTCCATGCGGGGACACGAGAGAAGCCTCCGACAAGGAAGGTCAAACTTCCGGGCCACATCCCCTGGGCAACGTCCTTGCAGATGGCCAATCCTCTCACACCAGAAGCGACTTGGGGGGCTGGAGCTGACAGAGGGAGCTCATCCACACTCTCCTGAGATTCGATAGTCACATGAAAACCTTATTCCCCATTACAGCTTTTTTAAGCAGCTCCCCAATAAGATGGGAATTGGATGGTGATTATATATATCGCAGAGAGAATGTTATCCCCGTACTGAGCACACACGTGGAGATTGATTTGTGTACTTATCTGGGGTTCAGCCTCCATGTGAACCTGAACCTGATTCTCTGATTGTATTTCCTGATGTAACTGAACAGGCTACTGAACATGTATTTTCCCCTGATGGTTTGGAAGATGTTGATTCTGAAGGCAGTGGCTTGGAAAGTGAAACTACACATCCTGATGAGAATGTTTCAGAATCAAGCGGTGATAACTCTCCAGAGGAGCTAGCACCTGCCTTTTTTAATGAGGATAGGAAAGGACAGATTTGGAAAAACAGGAGTGAATCACAGAGTCTGAGAAGGTCAAATAGATTAAAGGAAAAGGAGGCTTCCAAGCCTGGAGGCGTGTCCCGAAACAGTTTCTTTAGTTTTAAGTGTCTCCCCCCGGGCTGTCTCATTAGATCAAGCATCGTTTAGACTGAGGCATTACCTTGACAGATCTCCCGGTTCCCATGGCCTGCATTCCCAGAGGCTTCTAGTTTCCAAGTACGGTTAGTGAGATGCTAACAGGTTCCAGGTTTTTATAGTGTTGTTTTTGGAATTTTGATCTAGTTTATAGATATTCTTTTTGGACTTTGTATTTTTCTCTATTTTGTGACTATTTTTCATCAATAAAAAGGATTGTTTTTTCCTACAGTCAAGTGTGGTGGATTTAATCTTATGGTCTCGTTTCCTGATCTGGGTTGCAACAGTACTTTCTGCTCACAACAAAGTGTAGGACATAACGCTATTCCTCTTTGGCACCAATTTATGAGTTTCATGGCCATCTTGACCACTCTAAGGTCACTCCTGACAAGTCGCTCCTGACACAGGGGAAAAAATATGATTAGAATGTGAAAAGGCGCATCAGCATTTATTTATTTATTGCCGACGGCATTAAAAAGTTGGCGTGATACTGGGTGGGAAAAAAGTGTCCACATAGAAATGTGATGTATTCTTAACATACGATAGTGCGGAAACATTTTGAAGAACCCTCGCATTGCGGTAACACCTCCAACCCCGGGCGATGGGAAGCTATGGCCGACATATTTCGAAGCATAGCGCGGGACCCATCCCATAATACCCATCCAGAAGATGCTAAGGGACAGAAATCTGCTTTGGGAAGAATGGCAGGACACAGGAAGGAAAAGGCAAGGGCCGGCAGTAGTCTAGAACGGGGCAGAGAGCCCCAGACGCCCCATTCTTTCTCCGTCTCCTCCGCGATTCTAACAGTAGTACACAATGAGTCCTTACAGTAGAAAATACAACAGTTGCACGACTTTGGCTTTGCAAACAACAAAGTTTTGCAAACAACACAGCTTTTAAGGACGGAGCAAGGGAAGGCCTCCGAAAACCGTAGTTGAAGTGTTATTTTAGGGACGCCAGGCTGATCCCTGATGCAATTTGCACACCTGGATGGTTGGAAACAACCTCAGGACGATGCTGCTACATCTCTTATGCAACTGAAGGACCTCCGGTGTTGCTTTTGAGAATTTGAGTATCCAAACTGTGAAAAAAAAAGTTCTTTTTTTGTTTCGGTGGATCCGTCCCAATCCACAGTTCACGATCTCGGTTCTAGATCACCCAACTGGGTACTACATCTCTTATGCAACCAAAGGGCCTCCGGTCTTGGTTTTGAGAATTTTGAGTCTCCAAACTGTGAGGAAAAGTTTCCTTTTAATCGTCTTGTTTGTCTCGGTAGATCTGTCCCAGTCCACAGTTCACGATCTCGGTTCTAGATCACCCAACTGGGTACTACATCTCTTATGCAACCAAAGGGCCTCCGGTCTTGGTTTTGAGAATTTTGAGTCTTCAAACTGTGAGGAAAAGTTTCCTTTTAATCGTCTTGTTTGTCGCGGTAGATCCGTCCCAGTCCACAGTTCACAATCTCAGTTCTAGATCACCCAACCGGGCACTAGATCCTCGGCGAGGGGAAAAAAGGAAGACGGGGAGAATCCACAGGGTTTAACCTCAGTAGCAAAAGAGAAAGAAGGCGTACGCTCAAAACGAACGAGAGAAGGAAAGGCATGGATCTCAAGAGGAAGCGGACAAGCGAGTGGTCCGAAGGCAAGGCGGCACATGGTTGACCGAGGAGTAGCGACTGTCCACTGACCCTCCTTTGCAATCGTCAATGTTAAAGAGAGATCCTGTGTCAGAAAGAAATGGCACCGCATTTCTAGCCATAGAAAAATACTGTTTGATTGACATGTGGAGTATTGATAAGTAATGACTTTGAAGGTCATGATGCAATACCTAACAGGATGTGGTAATGGCTAACCAGGGGCGGCGCAACCCTTATGCAAAGTAAGCGCTCGCGGTAGAGTTGATTTTGCCCTTCAACTCCAGGTGTTTTGGACTTCAAGGCTGTTAGGAATTGTGGGAGTTGAAGTCCAAAACACCTGGAGGGCCCAAGTTGGCCCAGGCCTGTTCTCAAGCTAATTCTACCAGTCTCCACTCAACCAAATAGATCTTAGAGAAAGATGAGAAGTAGGTAGAGATGAAGCTACATCTTGGTTTGAAGGCCAAGTTCTTGCGATTCTTTGGGAAGAGATCACATCAGCTCTAATGTCTGGGAGATACGGCATATATGGTCCTGTTTCTCCAAAACGAGAGCCGATCAGGGGAAACCGGGGCCATTTTTGGGACAAATCAGTGGTCAAGGAGACCCAGAAACAGGTTCTAACGTAGGCACGGGCCAACTTCCACTTGTGGGAGTTGCAGTCCAAAACACCCGGAAGGGTCCAAGTTTGCCCAGGCTTGTTGTCGGCCGGAGTCATACTCCTCCTCGTTCGACCAGCCATTCAGACCCAGTCCTGCAGCGAGCGCTTGCAGTAGAGGAGCATGCGCGGCGGCCCCTTGCGCTGCAGCCGCAACATAGCGTAAACAAGTCCCAGGACGCAGAGCAGCAGGAGCAGCAACACCGCCGCCATGACGGCGCTCAGGCTCCAAGGGTAGTCGTTGATGTGCAACACGATGTCCACGTCGTTGGGGCCGCGCGGCCGGCCCGTGTCCACGCCATCGTTGTAATCCCCTCCTAATTTGTCCTCCTCCTCCTCCTCCTTGACCCCGGGGCGAGCGTCCACTCGCTCTTCCTCCTCTTCTCCTCCGTCCGTGTTCAGATCCGGCCCGTTCGGGTTGAAAGGTGGCCGGGCAAAGTCGGGCCGCCTTCGTCCGGGGTCGACCGCCTCCTCCTCGTCTTCCTCGTCCTGCCGGCAGCCCATGAAGTCGCGCAGCATGGACTTGGGGAAGCCGGGCTCCGTCTTCAGCCGCTCGTTGTTGAACTTCCAGTACATCCGGCCCTTGTAGAAATAAGTGTAGGCTGGACAAAAACAAGGAGGGAAAACACAGGGAGGGACTTTAACTTTGTGGTCCTAAACCAGGGGCGGCTCAACCCATACGCAAAGTAAGCTTTTGCAGTAGAGTTGATGTTGCCCAGGGGTGCTGTTGAGGCACTCTTGGGGGAAAATAGACCAGTGGTTCTCAACCTGGGGGTCGCGGCACCCAGGGGGGTCGCTTGGCCATTTTGGAGGGGTCACGAGGTCACCTCCTTTGGCACTGCCCCCCTCCTCAAAATGGCTCCCCACAGGGCCCAGGCTCTGCCCCCCGAGCTGGGCGACCCAAGTCTGTGGAAGTCAGAGGTACTGTAGATCCCATCATCCATTGTCCAACCTCCCCAAAACATGTTGTTTCCCTGATTAATCACTATGCTTTAATTATGTTCAATTTGTAACAATGAAAATACATTTACATTACGATTCATAACAGTAGAATAATTACTAAAGTAGCAACAAAAATAATTTTATGGTTGGGGGTCACCACAACATGAGGGACTGTATTTAGGGGTCACAGCATTAGGAAGGTTGAGAACCACTGAAATAGACCATGACATATGTGAGTTGTAGTTACTGGGATGTATAGTTCACCTACAATCAAAGAGCATTCTGAACTCCACCAATGATGGAATTGAACCAAATAGGGCACTCAGAACTCCCACGACGAACCGAAAATATAGATCAGTGGACTGTTTGCTTACCATTGAAAATTACCTAGGGCCGCCTCTGCCGCCACGCATTGATGTGGCCAACTTTCCCTCCCTCTTTCTCTCCTTCTTTCCCTCCTTCCTTTGTTCCCCTTTCCTTCCTTCCCTTTTCTTTTTTCCTTCTCTCCTTCCTTCCTTCTCCACTTCTTTCCTTCCTTCCTTTGCTTTTTGCTTCCATCCTTCTTTCTCTCTTTCTTTATTTCCTTCTCTCCCTCTTTCTCTCCTTCCTTCGTTCCCTCTTTTCTTCCTTCCCTTTTTTTCTTTCCTTCTCTCCTTCCTTCCTTCGCTTTTTGCTTCCATCCTTCTTCCTCTCTTTCCTTATTTCCTTCTCTCCCTCTTTCTCTCCTTCCTTCGTTCCCTTTTTTCTTTCTTGCCTTTTTTTTCTTTCCTTCTCTCCTTCCTTCCTTCGCTTTTTGCTTCCACCCTTCTTTCTCTCTTTCCTTATTTCCTTCTCTCCCTCTTTCTCTCCTTCCTTCGCTCCCTCTGTCCTCCCTTTGGCACCTTTTCTTTTTTCCTTCTCTACTTCTTTCCTTCCTTCCTTCGCTTTTTGCTTCCATCCTTCTTTCTCTCTTTCCTTATTTCCTTCTCTCCCTCTTTCCCTCCTTCCTTCGTTCCCTCTTTTCTTCCTTCCCTTTTTTCTTTCCTTCTCTCCTTCCTTCCTTCGCTTTTTGCTTCCATCCTTCTTTCTCTCTTTCCTTATTTTCTTCTCTCCATCTTTCTCTCCTTCCTTCGTTTCCTCTTTTCCTTCCATCCCTTTTCTTTTTTTCCTTCTCTCCTTCCTTCCTTCCTTCCTTCGCTTTTTGCTTCCATCCTTCTTTCTCTCTTTCCTTATTTCCTTCTCTCCCTCTTTCTCTCCTTCCTTCATTCCCTCTTTTTTTCCTTCCCTTTTTTTCTTTCTTTCTCTCCTTCCTTCCTTCGCTTTTTGCTTCCACCCTTCTTTCTCTCTTTCCTTATTTCCTGTGGGAGTTCTGTGTGCCATATTTGGTTCAATTCCATCCTTGGTGGAGTTCGGAATGCCCTTTGATTGTAGGCGAACTATACATCCCAGTAACTACAACTCACATATGTCAAGATCTGTTTTCCCCCAAGAGCACCTTGAGAGCTCCCCTGGGCAACATCAACTCTACTGCAAAGGCTTACTTTGCGTAATGGGTTGAGCCGCCCCTGCCTCCAATACACCCATGACATCATGCCTCATGCACCTGGATATTAAGAGGAATATTAAAGCCCCCCACCTGTCTCTTAAGCCTCCCACTTCTTCTGGGATTTGTAGTTTGCTTTGGTGAATACTCAATATACCGAAATGTGGAGTTTTGGGAAAAGAGTCCTTGACAGTTGGGAGTTGTAGTTGCTGGGATTTATAGTTCACCTACCATCAAAGAGCATCCAGAACACCACCAATGTCATGTTTTAATTGGTTTTGTCATAAAGACATCAACTTTACTGCAAATACTTACTTTGCGTAATGGGTTGAGCCGCCCCTGCCTCCAATACACCCATGACATCATGTCTCATGCACCTGGATATTAATGGGAATATTAAAGCCCCCCACCTGTCTCAAAAGCCTCCCACTTCTTCTGGGATTTGACATGGGAAAAGTCTATTAAACTGCCAAAACTTTGTTTCTGCCTGAGGGGTTTCCCGCTAGAGCAGATGTGGCTTGAGTTTCCCAATGAATCTCTCATCCTCGAGTCTCAATGAATCCAACCAAGTTTGGGCCACAAAAACAAAGTTTCTGGAGTAGAACAACTCCTTTAAAAATAAGGACCGCACGATAAAACAGGAAAAACACTTTCAAACTGGGAGCAGAACGCTTTTCAAGCGACTTACTTGCGTCTGGGCTGAGGAAGACCCCCTTTGGGGCGGGGGGGACCCCTGCCCACACGCCAATCTTCCTCGGGTAGCCCGCGTCGGCCACGTAGGTCTCCTCGTTGAAGCGCCAGTACCTGCGGGAAGGGAACAGCACACACCCATGGATCGGGCGCCACTCCTTCCCTTATTTATTTATTTATTTACAGTTCTTATATTCCGCCCTTCTCACCCCGCAGGGGACTCAGGGCAGATTACAGTAAACACATATATGGCAAACATTCAATGCCAGTTTGACAAACAATGTTTAACAGACAAATACACCGAGGCTATTTAACTTTTTTTTTCTGGCCGCCAGGGGAGCTGCTGCTTTCATCGTCCATCAACGACACCGATGAAGTTCTTCCGCATTCCACATTCCCCGGAGTCTTTTTTCTTTATGGCCTCATAAATTAGTTAAATTTAGCCTCCCACACAAGGTGGTACCTTATTTTTCCTACTTGACAGATGCGACTGTCTTTCGGGTTGCAAAGGTCGACAACGGGCTACACAATGGCTGGACACCCACTCCAGCCCGGGCTGGCTTCGAACTCATGACCTTTTGGTCAGAGTGATCTTAATGCAGCTGACACTCAGCCAACTGCGCCACAATCCCTTCCCTTCCTTCTTTCCTTCCCACAATTACGTCTTCCCTTCTTCCTTCCTTCCTTCCTTCCTTCCATCCTCGCACCTGTCTCCGCGGAAGAAGAAGGTGTGCCCGGTCGGCTCCCACCAGACGGCAGCGTCCACTCTGTCGTAGGGGAGGCCCGATCCGTAGCTGGACAAGGGCTGCGGGTAGCCCGGCTCCAGGTTGGCCTCGCGGAAGAGCCAGAACTGGTCCCCTGCCCAGGAGAGAGGTCAAGCACGGGGGTCAGGCAGGGGGCACCCACAGATATACCCTGCCCCATGCTAGCCAAAACTGAGATATATATATATAAATATATATGTGTGTGTGTGTATGTGTGTGTATACACACACATACACACACACACACACACATATATATACACACACAGGCACACTATATATGTGTGTGTGTGTGTGTGTATGTATGTGTGTGTGTATACACACACACACACACACTTATGTATGTAAGTTTTATATACAGGCAGTCCCCAAGTTGCAAACAAGAGAGGTTCTGTAGGGTTGTTCTTCAGCTGGATTCGTATGTAAGACGGATCACAGACAATTCTTAAGTTATATACACACACACACACACACACACATATATACACACACACATATACATACATACATACACACAATCTTCCGTATGCTATCCTGACCTTATATATATATATACATACATATATATATATTAACAAAAACTCTGTGTGTGTGTGTTTGTGTATGTATATATATATATATATATGTGTGTGTGTGTGTGTGTATAAGTTTTATATACAGACAGTTCCCAAGTTGTGAACAAGACTGGTTCTGTAGGGTTGTTCTTCAGTTGGATTTGTATGTAAGACGGAACACAGACATTTCTTAAGTTATATATATACACACACACACACACACATATATACACACACATATACATACATACATACACACAACCTTCCGTATGCTATCCTGATCTTATATATATATATATACATATATACATATATACATATATATATATATATATATATATACATACATACATACATATATATATATTAAAAAAAACTCTGTGTGTGTGTGTTTGTGTATGTATGTATATGTGTGTGTGTGTGTGTGTGTGTATAAGTTTTATATACAGACAGTTCCCAAGTTGTGAACAAGACTGGTTCTGTAGGTTTGTTCTTCAGTCAGATTTGTATGTAAGTTGGGACATTCTTAATTGTCGCTCCAGCCATATATATATACACACACACACATACATACACACACACACATATACATACACACACATACATGCCCTTCCCTCTGCTATCTGAAACCTATATATATATATATATATGGCTGCAGTGACAATATATACACACACACATATATGCCCTTCTCCTGCTATCTGAAACCATACACACACACACACTATGTGTGTGTGCGCACATATATTATATTATACTGGGCCTTAAAAATAAATAGCTGGGACAGTCCTCGATGGATTTGTTTCCGTCATCTCTTTGGAAAGCCATCCCTTCCAGCTGTGGCAATACTTGCGCCTTGTGGCAGGGAGTTCCACCGTCTCCCAATGCAGATTCACAGCTCTGCCCACCTTTGAAGAAGGCGAAGCGGCCGTCCTGCCTCTCGTAGGCGGCGTCAATGTTCCCCGGGAGGCCCCTCCAGAAGTAGCCCACCGGCATCGGGTAGTTGTCCAGAACCCGGTTGTGGCGGACACGCCAGAACCACCGGCCCTGCAAGGAGAAGGAGGAAATAGGAAGGAGGAAAGAGGAATGAGGAAGGAAAGGAAAGGAAAGAGAGAGAGAACGATCTCCTTTAGCAACATTGTCTCCTCTGAAAAGCCTGAAAACAAGCCACTGATTTAAGCCCTCCAATACACCCATGACATCATGCCTCATGCACCTGGATATCTTAGCCTTATCTCTGAGCCTTTGAGAAAATCTCGTTTTCTGACTTTTAACACCCTGCATTCTCAGGTCTAATCTAAGTTCCCTTGAAACCTCCCTGTTGACCCAAGGCCATTTCTCCAGGGAACTAGAACTTTTATTTATTTCGGACATTTGTATCTCATCCTATCTCAACCTCCGCAGAGGGACTCAGGGCGGCCTGGGAATGAGCTGAAGAATCCAAAACATCAGCCTCATCTGCCTGCAATTCCCATCAATCACTCACAGACTTTTCACTTTGAAACCCATCATCCCCGGACGACTCATCCCCTAAACAGTCAGAAAAATCTTCTAATGCTTGCCAGACTACAACAACAAGAGACGAGGGATGGTAGGGAATAGTACCTTGAAGACGAACATCTCTCCTCGCAGGACGGTCACCGTGTCGAAGTCTCCGTCGCAGATGTTGGGCTCGGATTGGTCAGGATTGCCCGGCTTTGGGGGTCGGTCGGGCCGGCCGGGGGGAGGGCGAGGTGGGGGCCGGGGGGCAGGCTGGCCTGGGACCCCCGCCGTGGGTAGGGCCTTCGTGGGGTGGGGCTGCCCCCCTGGGACCCCTACGGGAGGGAGAAACAACAGCAGCAGTAGTAGTAGTAGTAATAGTAGTAACAATAATGCTGTTGTGGCCCAAAGTTCATAGTGGTATATATGAATAAAATGCAGGTACAACAGTAGTATTAATAATAAATAATAAATAAAACTTTATTTATTAGGCCTGGGTAACAACAGAAAAATTTGTTTCTAAAATCGATTCGTTTTTTTGGGGGGTTTTGCGTTTCGTTATTTAAAATAATTACAAAATTTTCCTTTAAAAAAGTTCGATATTTACGAAATTTCGTAAATGTGAAAAAAATTACAAAACAGTAACGAATCGATTTCCGAAACAATAACGAATCGATTCGTTAATGGCGGACGCGACCGCGAAATACGCTAAAAAACCTCCAAATGGGACAGGGGGAACTTCTGAAGCTTAATTAAACCAAAAACAACTATAAAAACCCTTAGAAAACCAAAAACAACTATAAAACTTGCCCCAGACATGCGGAAATAATAACAAAACGACCTCAAAACGATAACGAAACGAATACAATAACGAAATACAAAACATTTAAAAAAATTGCTCCAGACTGGTTCGTTATCGTTTTGTAATTGAAAAATTAACGAATTTTTTAACGAATTACGAATTAACGAAACCAAACCGCCCAGCCCTATTATTTATATACCGCTCCATCTCCCAAATTTTAAAGTCCGGGCCAAGATTTGTGCAAGCCCAAAAATTCAAGAGGTCCTGGGAATTAAGTGCAATGCTATGGCAATTTAAGCCCTCCAGTACACCCATGACATCATGCCTCATGCACCTGGATATTAGTAGGAATATTAAAGCCCTCCACTTGTCTCTTAAGCCTCCCACTTCTTCTGGGATTTGTAGTTTGCTTTGGTGACAGAACTCCTTCACAGAGGAGGGTAGATATCGGGGGAGATGGTCAGACTAGATGGCCTTCGCCACTGACCGTAGAGTTGCTGGATGCCGCGGAGGTCGTCGTCCGGCAGCCGGAACGCCTGGGTGTCCATCCACTGGTAGAAGGGGGCCATGATGGCGCTGGGGTCGCTGGAGTGCTCCAGGCCCAGGGAATGGCCCAGTTCATGCACCGCCACCAGGAAGAGGTTGTTCCCTGTGGGGGCAAAAGAGGGAAGAGGATCACTCTGGCCATCTACTGGGAGGGCTTGGATGGTGCTTCCCCTGCATGGATGCAGAACGGGGTTGGACTAGATGGCCTCCTCCAACTCTAAACTAGAGCAAAATACGCTGCTGCAAAGGCAACGTTTGTGTAGTTTAATCAACTTTCCCCAATTAGGAAATGACATTTGGAACCCAGGAACAAAAACCGTGATACATAGTGTTGTGTTACACGTATGGCACCAGGTCCATTGATGGCACTATATACACCATGATAATAAACCTAATAATATGATGATGATAATAATAATAATAATAATAATGATAATGATAATATTAATAACAATATGAATGATAAGTGATAATAATGATGATAATAATAAGAGTGATCATAATGATAACAACAATAATTATAAGGATAGTAATAGCAATAAGAATAATATAATAATAATAACAATAAGAACAAGTGATAATGATGATAATAATAAGAGTGTCAATAACAACAATAATTATAAAGATAGTAATAGCAATAAGAATAATATAATAATGATAATAAAATAATGATAATAATAACAATATGAATAATAACAATATGAATGATAAGTGATAATAATGATGATAATAATAAGAGTGATCATAATGATAACAACAATAATTATAAGGATAGTAATAGCAATAATAAGAATATAATAATAATAACAATAAGAATAAGTGATAATGATGATAATAATAAGAGTGTCAATAACAACAATAATTATAAAGATAGTAATAGCAATAAGAATAATATAATAATGATAATAAAATAATGATAATGATAATAATAACAATATGAATAAGTAATAATAATAAGAGTGATAATAATGATAACAATAATTATAAAGATAGTAATAGCAATAAGAATAATAATGATAATAAAAATAATGATAATAATAACAATATGAATGATAAGTAATAATGATGATGATAATAATAAGAGTGATAATAATGATAACAATAATTATAAGGATAGTAATAGCAATAATAAGAATATAATAATAATAACAATAAGAACAAGTGATAATGATGATAATAATAAGAGTGTCAATAACAACAATAATTATAAAGATAGTAATAGCAATAAGAATAATATAATAATGATAATAAAATAATGATAATGATAATAATAACAATATGAATAAGTAATAATAATAAGAGTGATAATAATGATAACAATAATTATAAAGATAGTAATAGCAATAAGAATAATAATGATAATAAAAATAATGATAATAATAACAATATGAATGATAAGTGATAATGATGATGATAATAATAAGAGTGATAATAATGATAATAATTATAATAATGAAATTATAAGGATAGTAATAGCAATAAGAATAATAATATAATAATGATAATAATTATAATAATGATAATAATAATATAGTGATAGTAATGATGATGATAATAATACTACTACTAATAATAACGATAATACACTTTCCCCATGTTTTACGATAGAGCCAATTAGGAAATGATATTGGTAACCCAGGATAAAAATTGTGATACAAAGTGGAATATATTATAATAATATAATAGTAATATAATTATAACAATATAATACAATCATAATTTAATAACATAATACAATTAAAATATATTAATGTATCACAACAACTATAATATTATAACACAACTATATTATAATATAACAACAACAAAAACAATATAATAATAATAATGATAGTAATGATGATAATAATAATAATACTAATAATAATAACGATAATACACTTTTCCCATGAATTTATGATAGAGCCAATTAGAAAATGACATTGATAACCCAGGATAAAAAATTGTGATATAAAGTGGAATATATCATAATAATATAATAATAGTAATATAATATAATTATAACAATATAATACAATAATAATTTAATAACATAATACAATTGTATTATAATAAAATATAACAACTATAATATTATAATATAATATAACAACAACAAAAACAATATAGTAATAATAATAATAATAATAATAATAATAATAATAATAATAATAATATGCTATAGGAGAATGTCCCTCCCGCAAAATGGCACTTGCAATGACATGTATAACCCAGGAGCAAAAATCATGTTACATAGTGTAGTTGAAGAAGTGGCCCCGCCGGTCATCTGCCCAACAAGCGCTGGTCCCCCCCAAAAGCGGGCTTTGAGGGAGCCCTAGAATTGACCCTTACCTGCGCCATCGATGTTCTCGAGGGTCCAGGGCTCGTCCAGGTCAAAGTGGGCGTCGCCCCCCATGCCGGGCCCTGGGAAGAAGGCGTGGGCCAGGAAGCCCCCCGCCCCGTCGAAGGGGGAGCTGTCGCCGTGGAAGCCGGAGGCAAAGAGCACCACCAGGTCGGCCTCCGGCATTGCCCGGCGCGGGAGCCCCGTCCCCATAAAGGGCACTTCCCGGAAGGACAGCGGTGTGGCTTCCTCCCACACCCGGAAGGCCCGCCGGACGGCCTCCTGCGACGCGGAGCGGCCCAGCTTCTCCGTGTGGTTCTGGATGCTAGACAACAAGAGGAAGAACCGGGATTATGGAACGGCATCTTGGGAGAATGCGATCCTAGGAAACCTCAATAGAAGGAGAGTTTCAACCAACTACGGCTCGCGGTCCAGATGCGGCCCGTCAAGGTCCTTCATGTAGCCCCTTGAAATATAGTCGGAAATGGCCCCTGCCCTAAACTTTAGACTTAGGGTCGTTCTGAGTCTGAAATGACTTGGAGACACACAACAGGGCTCGTGTTGTATTCCAAGGCAGGAAGCACCTCTGTTCTTTACCACCACACTCCAGTCTCATGTAAATCAGCAAAGCAGTTTATTGAAGATTATATAAAAAAGCACTTTAGCAAAATAGTAAAAACATCCAAGTCCAAATGTATGAAAAAGTCCGTAAGATTCAAGGTACATAAAAAACCAGGAATGTAAAAGAATCAGGATACACAAAGCAGCATAAAATCCAATGCACAAAATTCAGGAACAATCCTTTAAACTTGGAAGCATGGAACATGAATAACTGAAAACATGAAACTAAATGTTGGGGTTCAGCCTGATCCTGATCTGTGTGAACCGGATTCTCTGATAGTTTTTCCAACTGAGCAAGCTCTCCCTGACCCTGACAGTGTGGAATCTGTTGTTGATGCAAAGGTCAGCGGCAACGAAAACGAAACTCAACAGCTGGAGGAAAATGTTTTGGAAGTTAGCCGTGATATCACTAGCCGTGATATCTCTCCACCTGGGGTTTTTAATGAGGACCGAAGAGAACAGATAGTTAGAGACAGAAATGTTTCCCAGTTTCTACGAAGGTCACATAGTTTACAGGAGAGACAGGCCCAGGCTCCAAAGTCAAGGGGCGTTTCAAAGAATAGCTTCTTTGGTTTAAGGGGCCTCCTGCCGGGTGCCTCTTTAGATCAAGCAACGTTTGGGACTGTGGCTGTGCCTCGGCAGAATTCCTGTGTTTCATGGCCGGTAATCCCAGAGGCTTAGTTATCAAGTTCATGGTTAGCGAAAGGCTAACAGGTTCCTGGTTCTTGTATTGTGGCTTTTGGAATTTTGCTCAAGTTCAGAGATTCTACTGACTGCTGTGTTTCTTCTGTGGCTTTTTGACTTTGCATTTACCTTTCTTTTGTAACCAATTTTTCATCAATAAACAAGGATTGCTTTTCCTACAGTCCAGTGTGGTGGATTTAATCTTATGGTCTCGTTTCTTGATCTGGGATGCAACACTAGAATTCCTTTAGCAGGCTTGACTAGGAGTTGACAAGAGATGTTGCTTCAACTCCAACACTGACCAGACTATGGAAAAATCCTTTTGGTCTCTCTAATAAAGCCATGAAATCATTCTGCTTTCCCTGACAAACTGATAATGGCCTTTTCTCTAACAAGCACTGTGACCTTCGCTGAGTCTATGAATCAGCTCGGAGTTTGCGAAAACTAAATCTCCTATCTATCAGCTCATTGACCTCTCTACCTGGCAGTTCATCCTCTGAACTCGCTTCCCTAGAGGAAGACTTCTCTGGGCTCCTCTCTGGAATGTGACCTTCGCCTTCACTAACTGCAGGAGGCACAGAACGCTCCGTTTCAGGACTTAAAATCTCATGCTGGCTTGCAGGCTCAGCAGGCCCAGAAATCCCATGATCCACTTCTTCGTTGACATGAGGAGGCCCGTTACACATCCGTTGCTCAGAACTTTAGACTTAGGATCGTCCAAAACACCTAGAGGGAGGGTCAAAGTTGGTCCATGCCTGGTCTAAATCCTCCGTACCTGAAGGTCAGCTGGCTCTGTGTCCACCTCCGCCCGGTCAGTGCGTACCGCTTCCGCCGCATGTTGGCCTTGACCCCGCTGCCGATCTTGTCCGGGACGCCACAACGAGGCCGTTTCATCCACCTGAGAAGGGAACGCAAGAGAAGGGTACCAATCTATTTCTTTCTCTGTCTTCCTCTGACATCTACTTATTGATCCACCTCTCCATCCATCCCCCCATCCAATACATTTCTCTTCTTCTCTGTCTATTCACCTGTGTCTTTCTCCATCTGTCTACCCATCTATCAACCCATCCATCCATTCACCAATACATTTCTCTCTCCATTTCTATCTCTTCACCTGTGTCTTTCTCTATCATCTACCTATTTATCCACTAACCTATCTGATAATTAATCCATCAATTCACCAATACATTTCTTTATTTCTCCATCTTTCTTACTATTCACCTGTGTCTCTCTCTATCTATCTATCCATCCTTCTATCTCCCCATTCATCCATCCATTCACCAACACATTTCTCTCTTTCTCCATCTATCTATTCACCTGTGTCTCTATCTATCCATCCATCCCGCCCTCCCTCCATCCATGTAATAATTTATCCACCCATTCACCAATACATTTCTCTCTTTGTCCATCTCTCTATCTATTCACCTGTCTTTCTATCTATCCATCCATCCAATCATTTATCCATCCATTCACCAATACCATTTCTCTATTTGTCAGTCTCTCTATCTATTCACCCGTCCATCCATCCATCCATCCATCCATCCATCCATCCATCCAATCATTTATCCATCCATTCACCAATACATTTCTCTATTTGTCAATCTCTCTATTTATTCATCCGTGTCTCCATCCATCCATCCATCCATCCATCCATCCATCCATCCATCCATCCATCCAATCATTTATCCACCCATTCACCAAGACATTTCTCTCTTTCTCCATCTATCTGTTCACCTCTCTCTCTCTCTCTATCCATCCACCCATCTATCCATCCACCCATCTATCTACCCATCCATCCATCCATCCATCCAATCAATCATTTATCCACCCATTGACCAATACATTTCTCTATTTGTCAATCTCTCTATCTATTCATCCGTGTCTCTATCCATCTCTCCATCCATCCAATCATTTATCCACCCATTCACCAATACATTTCTCTCTTTCTCCATCTATCTATTCACCTGTCTCTCTCTCTCTCCCCCTCTCTATCTATCTATCCATCCATCCATCCATCCATCTATCTATCTACCTAACCATCCATCCATCCATCCAATCATTTATCCACCCATTCACCAATACATTTCTCTTTTTGTCCATCTCTATCTATTCACCTGTGTCTCTTTCGATCGATTGATCGATCAATCAATCTACCTATCTATCTGATCATTTCTCCATCCATTCACCAATACATTGACATGAGGGGCTGTGCAATCGTGATTAGTATGTGGAAGGATGGGTGCCTTGTTTCTGTAATTTTACATATATGAGACATATTGAGGATGGCGTTTGATTTCGTTGAACGATATACAATGACAATAATCCAATTATTCTATTCTATATCCCAGAATAGAATAAGATTATCTGCTTATTCCAGATCAGGCATGAGCGAACTTCCGCCCTCCAGGTGTTTTGGACTCTAACTCCCACAATTCATAACAGTCTATAGATAGAGATTCAGGCCTGGGCCAACTTCGGCACTCCGGGTGTTTTGGACTTCAACTCCCACAATTCCTGACAGCCTACCAGTTGTTAGGAATTGTGGGAGTTGTGGTCCAAAACACCTGGAGGGTGGGCCGAAGTTGGCTCAGGCCTGCTTTAGATGAATTTGTCTTGTCAAGGCAATGGGCAGCCTCGTTATAGAGTCTCTGCTGCAGCCAAACACTGCTGTCTTTAAAAATTTCAATGGGGATCCCGTCAGGTCCGCTGGCTTTTAACTCATCCTCAAAACCTTCTTCTTGTGAAAGCACTTACGTGGCAGTCTCATCGTCCAAGACGCCAGTCACGGGGATGTGTTTTGGACTTCCACAATTCCTGACAGCCTACCAGTTGTTAGGAATTGTGGGAGTTGTGGTCCAAAACACCCGGAGGGTAGACCGAAGTTGGCTCAGGCCTGCTTTAGATGAATTTGTCTTGTCAAGGCTATGTTCTGCCTTACTACAGAGTCCCTGCCGCAGCCACACAGTGCTGTCTTTAAAAATTTCAATGGGGATCCCATCAGGTCCGCTGGCTTTTAACTCATCCTCAAAACCTTCTTCTTGTGAAAGCACTTACGTGGCAGTCTCATCATCCAAGACGCCAGTCACGGGGATGCCGTAAAAACTCTGCATTTCGGAGATGGCGGCCGAGAGGGTCTGGGCCGAGCGCAGAGTGGACATCTGCGGGCTGGAGGGGGGGAGGTAGCCGTAGAAGCGTAGCCAGGCCTGCAGGGAGAGAAAGAAAGAGGAAACACACACTAAAGGAGTGTCTACACTGCAGGATTGATACTATTTGTTCTGATGTTGTGAAGTGCGCAGACGAACACAAGGGTGGCTCTCATGGCAGCGGGTCATTTAGCCCAACCTACAAAGGCTGACCCCAAAGGAAGGTCACTGCCGTCCCGCCTGGGCCTTGAATGGACACTTGTCTGCGGAGAGACAGCAGCTGGACTCCTCTTGGGCGTCATTTCCCAGGGAAACGGAGATAAAAGCAAACAGAGGAGTCCTTTCAGAGCAAGCGCGCATTCAGGGACAAGTGCGCAGTCCATGCCAGAAGTTACTTTCGTGCTCTCGTCTGATGGGAATCCTAAATCTCTGTTTTTGCAATCTGTGCTTTGAGAGAAAGGGGAGCAACTGGCTCCTTTGGGGTCAGCGTAGTAGTGGAATGGGAAAATTATTGTTGTTGTTGTTGTTGTTATTATTATTATTTTACTGACACAAAAACACAGTGACAGGTTGTGAGTTTGTCCATGTGCATTGTTTCCAAATGCCGGCTGAGATCTTTTGGCACAGCACCCAGTGCGCCGATCACCACTGGGACCCCCTTGACCGGCTAATAATAATAATAATAATAATAATAATAATAATAATAATAATACATTAGACTCCCCTGACACATGAATAAACCCATTGAGTCCAGTGGGCCTACTCTATTCAACCCTTGGCCATAATAGACATAAGACTTTCCTAACACACAAGCAAATCCATTGAGTCCAATGGGTGTGGTCTACTCAACCCTTGGTCATGTGATAGACTAAGATTCTACTAAAACATGAGTAAATTCATTGAGTCCAGTGGGTCTACTCTATTCAACACTTGTCTATATGATAGACTAACATTCTACTAACACATGAGTAAATCCATTGAGTCCAATGGGTGTAGTCTACTCAACCCTTGGTCATGTGATAGACTAAGATTCTACTAACACATGAGTAAATCCATTGAGTCCAGTGGGTCTAGTCTATTCAACACTTGTCTAGATGATAGACTTAAGATTTTACTAATATAGGAGTAAATCCTTTGAGTCCAATGGGTGTAATCTACTCAACCCTTGGCCATATGATAGAGTCTATCATATGGACAAGGGTTGAGTAGATTACACCCATTGGACTCAAAGGATTTACTCCTATATTAGTAGAATCTTAGTCTATCAGATAGACTAAGATTCTACTAATATAGGAGTAAATCCTTTAAGTCCAATGGGTGCAGTCTACTCAACCCTTGTCCATATGATAGACCAAGACTTTCCCAACACATGAGCAAATCCATTGAGTCCAGTGGGTGTAGTCTACTCAACCCTTGGCCATATGATAGACTAAGATTCTACTAACACACGAGCAAATCCATTGAGTCCAATAGGTGTAGTCTACTCAACTCTTGGCCACGTGATAGACTAAGATTCTGCTAAAACATGAGTAAATCCATTGAGTCCAATGGGTCTACTCTACTCAACCCTTGGCCATATAATAGACTAAGATTCTACTAACATATGAGCAAATCCATTGAGTCCAATGGGTGTAGTCTACTCAACCCTTGTCCACAGTTAATCCATTTGAGTCTAGTGGGTCTACTCTACTCTACCCTTGGCCATAATAGACTTAAGACTTTCCTAACACACAAGTAAATCAATTGAGTCCAATGGGTGTAGTCTACTCAACCCTTGGCCATATTATAGACTAAGATTCTACTAACACATGAGCAAATCCATTGAGTCCAGTGGGTGTAGTCTATTCAACCCTTGTCCACATGATAGACTAAGACTTTCCCAACACATGAGTAAATCCATTGAGTCCAATGGGTCTACTCTACTCAACCCATGGCCATTATAGACTTAAGACTTTCCTAACACACAAGCAAATCCATTGAGTCCAGTGGGTCTACTCTACTCAACCCTTGGCCATATGATAGACTAAGATTCTGCTAACACATGAGTAAATCCATTGAGTCCAGTGGGTCTACTCTACTCAATACTTGGCCATAATAGACTTTCCTAACACACAAGCAAATCCATTCAGTCCAATGGCCATGTGATAGACTTGGCTCCCCTGACACTTGGTCAAATTCTTTGGATCAAGTGGGTCGACTCTATTCAAGCTTTGGCCACATGATAGACTAAGACTCTCCTGACATATGAGTAAATCCATTGTATCCAATACATCTACTCTAATAGGAGAGTGCCCTCGAATCAGTCCCTGGTGCAAATAATAATAATAATATATAATATAAATATAATACATAATATAATATATAATATAAATAATATCTAATATAAATATAATATAAAATCATAATAATACACTATTATAACAATAATATCTTGATAATATAATATAATAAATATAAATATAATACATAATCATAATAATACACTATTATAACATAATAATAATAATATCTTGATAATATAATATAATATAATAAATATAAATATAATACATAATCATAATAATACACTATTATAACATAATAATAATAATATCTTGATAATATAATGTAATATAATAAATATAAATATAATAATCATAATAATACACTATTTTAACAATAATAATATCTTGATAATATAATATAAATAATATATAAAATACAAAATCATAATAATACACTATTATAACAATAATATCTTGATAATATAATATAATAAATATAATACATAATCATAATAATACACTATTACAACAACAACAACAACATAATAATAATAATAATAATAATAATATCTTGGGAAGAGCCTGCTATTCTAATAATAATACTAATACTAATATTAATAATACTATGATCTTGGGAAGAGCCTGCTATTGAGAGACGGATCCCAGACCCTTGGCCCTGGCTTGCCTGTGTGCTGCTGTGTTGTGATGTGCATTGTACACAATATATAGAACAACAACAAACAACAATACTAATTCCCATAGAAGAGTGGTTCAACTCAAGGCAGGAGTTGAACATTCCTGCTTGGGAATATAATATAAATAATATATAATATAAATATAATACATAATAATGATACACTATTACAACATAATAATAATAATAATAATAATAATAATAATAATAATAATAATAACAATAATAATATCTTGGGATCCTTGTGAAGAGCTTGCTATTCTAATAATAATAATATGAATAATAATAATACTATGATCTTGGGAAGAGCCTGCTATTCACTGATCCCAGACACTTGTGTGCTGCTGTGTTGTGTTGTGCATGTAAACAATATAGAACAACAACAACAACAAACAACAATACTAATTCCCATAGAAGAGTGGTTCAACTCAAGGCAGGAGTTGAACATTCCTGCTTAGGAATATAATATAAATAATACATAATATAAATATAATACATAATAATGATACACTAGTATAACATAATAATAATGATAATGATAATAATAACAATAATAATATCTTGGGATCCTTGCGAAGAGCCTACTATTCTAATATTAATATTAATATTAATAATAATTATACTATTATCTTGGGAAGAGCCTGCTATTCAGAGATGGATCCCATAATATAATATAAATAATCATAATCATAATAATACACTATTATAACATAATAATAATAATAATAATAATAATAATAATAATATCTTGGGATCCTTGGGAAGAGCCTACTATTCTAATAATAATAATACTAATAATACTATGATATTGGGAAGAACCTGCTATTGAGAGACGGACCCCAGACCCTTGGCCCTGGCCTGCCTGTGTGCTGCTGTGTTGTGATGTGCATTGTATACAATATAGAACAACAACAACAAACAACAATACTAATTCCCATAGAAGAGTGGTTCAACTCAAGGCAGGAGTTGAACATTCCTGCTTGGGAATATAATATAAATAATATATAATATAAATATAATACATAATAATGATACACTATTACAACATAATAATAATAATAATAATAATAATAATAATAATAACAACAACAATAATAATATCTTGGGATCCTTGCGAAGAGTCTTCTATTCTAATAATAATAATAATAATACTAATAATAATAATACTATGATCTTGGGAAGAGCCTGCTATTGAGAGACGGATCCCAGACCCTTGGCCCTGGCTTGCCTGTGTGCTGCTGTGTTGTGATATGCATTGTACACAATATATAGAACAACAACAACAACAACAGTAAACAACAATACTAATTCCCATAGAAGAGTGGTTCAACTCAAGGCAGGAGTTGAACATTCCTGCTTGGGAGGGAGCCAGTGCCCTCCCTCCCTGGATGGTTCCCCTCCCCTCCCCTTTTTGCATTTGTTGCATTAATATTATTATTATGATTATGATTATGATGATGATTATTAATTGATTATGGATGTGGGGGGTGGGGGCCTCACCTCTGCGTCCACTCCTTTGCTGCTGCTTCCCAGGACAAGGGATCCGGGCCAGAGGAAGAGGAGGAGGAGGAGGAGGATTTGGAGAGGGCCCCCCCCATGCAGTGGGACCCCCCGGGAGCCCATGCCGGAGCCCTCCTTTGTCCCGGCCCCAAGCCCTTCCTTCCTCTCTTCCTCCCTTCTTCCCTTCCTTCCTTCCTTGGACCCCCCTCCGGCCCTCCTTCCTTCCCTCCTCCTGCCAAGGGGACGAGCAGGCAGGCGGGCTGGCTGGGCGGCGCCTCCCTCCCTCTCTCCCTCCCTCTCTCCGCCTCCAAAGGAAGGGAAGCTAGGCTGGGAAAGAGGGAAGGAGGGAACCCCAGAGGGCATCCAGTCCAGCCCCCTTCGGCCACCAGGCCAGGCACAACCAAAGCACCCCCGACAGATGGCCACCCTGCCTAGTTGTTGTTGTTGTTGTTATTATTATTATTATTATTATTATTATTATTATTATTATTATTTTACAGTTGGAAGGGACCCCCAGAGGGCATCTAGACCAGCCCCCCTTCTGCCATAAAGACAGGCACAACTAAATCATTCCCAGCAGATGGCCATCCTGCATATTATTATTATTGTTGTTGTTGTTATTACTACTACTACTATTACTATTATTGGAATGCTAGAGTTGGAAGGGACCCCCAGAGGGCATCTAGACCAGCCCCCCTTCTGCCATAAAGACAGGCACAACTAAAGCATTCCCAACAGATGGCCATCCTGCATATTATTATTGTTGTTGTTATTACTACTACTACTATTACTATTATTAGAATGCTAGAGTTGGTAGGGACCCCCAGAGGGCACCTAGACCAGCCCCTTGCTGTCATCATGGAAGGCACAACTAAACCACCCCCAACAGACGGCCGCCCTGTCTAGTTATTATTATTATTATTATTATTATTATTATTATTTTAGAGTTGGAAGGGACCCCCAGAGGGCATCTAGACCAGCCCCCCTTCTGCCATAAAGACAGGCACAACTAAATCATTCCCAGCAGATGGCCATCCTGCATATTATTATTATTGTTGTTGTTGTTGTTGTTGTTGTTACTACTACTATTACTATTATTGGAATGCTAGAGTTGGAAGGGACCCCCAGAGGGCATCTAGACCAGCCCCTCACTGTCATCATGGAAGGCACAACTAAACCACCCCCGACAGACAGCCACCCTGCCTAGTTGTTGTTGTTATTATTATTATTATTATTATTATTATTATTATTATTATTATTGGGTTAGAAGGGAACCCCAGAGGGCATCTAGACCAGCCCCCCTTCTGCCATAAAGACAGGCACAACTAAATCATTCCCAACAGATGGCCACCCTGCATATTATTATTATTATTGTTGTTGTTATTACTACTACTACTATTACTATTATTGGAATGCTAGAGTTGGAAGGGACCCCCAGAGGGCACCTAGACCAGCCCCTTGCTGTCATCATGGAAGGCACAACTAAACCACCCCCGACAGATGGCCATCCTGCCTATTAGTAGTAGTAGTAGTAGTAGTATTATCATCATCGTCATCATCATCATTACTTTTACTATTATTAGGAGAGTCCTAGAGTTGGGAGTCCTAGAGGGCATCCAGTCCAGCCCCCTTCTGACATAAAGATAAAGGCAGGCACAACTAAAGCACTCCTGACAGATGGCCATCCTGCCTATTATTATTATTATTATTATTATTATTATTATTAGACTCTTAGAGTTGGAAGGGAACCCCAGAGGCCATCCAGTCCAGCCCACTTCTGCCATCAAGGCAGGAACAATAAAACCACTCCTGACAGATGGCCATGCTGCTTATTGTTGTTGTTAGACTCCTAGAGTTGGAAGGGACCCCTGGAGAGCATCCAGTCCAGCCCGCCTTCTGCCATAAAGCCAGACACAAGTAAACCACTCCCAACAGATGGCCATCCTGCCTATTATTATAATTATTATTATTATTAGAATCCTAGAGTTGGAAGAGACCCCCAAAGGCCACCCAGTCCACCCCATTTCTGCCATAAAGGTGGGCACAATTAAAGCACTCCTGACAGATGGCCATCCAACCTCTGCTTAATAATAATGCTTAATAATAATAATAATAATAATAATAATAATAATAGAATCCTAGACTTGGCAAGGACCCCTAAAGGCCATCCAGAGGAGCCCGCTTCTGCGAGGCAGGGAGGCACAACCTGATCCTTCCCAACAGATGTCCATCCAGCTTCTGCATGAAAGCTTACAGACTCTGCCAGGCTCCCAAGAACGTGGCACACAAGCCCTTCCAAGGGTTCCTTTTGGCCTTTCAAAGCTACAACTCACAAATAATAATAATAATAATAATAATAATAATAATAATAATAATAAACAATGAGATTGTGCCTCATTCGGCAACCCTGAGGGACGAAAACGCCTTCCCGAAGAGTTCGGTTCAATGGCATCAAGGCCAGAGCCCGGCCTTTGCCTGGTTTCGATATCCAATCCTCTCCGGACTTTGTCCTTCCGCAGGCGAGTAAACAGATCCGGCTTCTGGCCGAGTGTGCACTCACGCTCCCACTTGGATTGGCTTTGCTGTGACTCACTACATACCATAACATAGTCTTTGTTCCAGGGCAATCCATGCCATCTCCTCATTGGTCCAATCATAACAAGGGCCATCCAGTCCAACCCTTTTCTTCCAGGAAGGACACCATTCGATCCCACCCAATGGATGGCCATCCAGCATCTCTTTGGAGTTGGAAGGGACCCCCAAAGGCCATCCAGTCCAACCCGCTTCTTCCTACCAAGTAGGATAAACACAATCAAAGCCCTCCCAACAGATGACCATCCAGCCTCTGCTTAAAAGCCTCCACCGGACTCTGAGGCAGAGAGTTCCACTGCTGAACAGCTCTATTTATACTATCAGGAAGGTCTTAATACTCTCCTTCCCTGTCATTGGAACGATTGGCTCTTCCTGAGGCCGAGACAGTGGGGTCTGCTCAGGGTTTGCAACAGGGTTTCCACTGGAGGTTGGAAGCGTAGTTCGACATTCAAGAGGCATTGGCTCCAATGTGTATCAAAAAACAACGCTTTATTGTGCACTTTCCATTTTGGAAAAATAAAAACAGCAATTCCCTGCAATCAGGGAGAAACAAGCTGTCCGTGGCTTCGCTCTCAGGGGACTCCAGAGAGCATCCATAGGGTCTAAGTGGGCACCCCCCCCCCATTCAGAGAGCGTCCTTCTCTTCTTCTTCTTTCCTGCCCCTTTTCTTTCTTCTTTCCTTCCCTCCTTCTTTCTTTCCCTTCTCCTTCCTTCCCTTTCCTTTCTACCTTCCCTCCTTCTTTCCTTCTTTTTTTCCTTCCCTCCCCTTCCCTCCATCCTTCCCTGTTTTCTTTCCTTCCTTCCCTTCCTTCCATTCCCTCCTTCCCCTTCCTACCCTCCCTCCCTTTCTCTTCTCCTCTCTCCTTTTTCCTTCCTTCCTTCCCTCCCTCTTTCCTTTTCTCTCTCTCCCTTCCTTTTTCCTTCCTTTGCTTCTCCTCCCTCTCTCATTTTCCTTCCTTCTTTCCCTTTTCTCCCTCCCTCCCCCTTCCCTTCCTACCCTCTTACCTTTTCTCTCTCTTCCTTCCTTTTTCTTTCCTTCACTTCTCCTCCCCCTCTCCTTTTTCCTTCCTTCCCTCCTTCCTTCCTTCCCTTTTCTCCCTCCCCCCTTCCCTTCCTACCCTCCCTCCTTCCTTCGCTTCTCCTCCCCCTCTCATTTTCCTTCCTTCCCTTTTCTCCCTCCCTCTTTCCTTTCCTCTCTCTTCCTTCCTTTGCTTCTATTCCCTCTCTCCTTTTTCCTTCCTTCCTTCCTTCACTTTTCTTCCTCCCTCCCCCTTCCACCTTCCCTCTTTCCTTTCCTCTCTCTCCCTTCCTTGTTCCTTCCTTTGCTTCTCCTCCCTCTTTTTCCTTCCTTCTTTCCCTTTTCTCCGTCCCTCCCCCTTCCCACCCTCTTACCTTTTCTCTCTCTTCCTTCCTTTTTCCTTCCTTTGCTTCTACTCCCTCTCCTTTTTCCTTCCTTCCTACCCTCCTTCCTTCCCTTTTCTCCCTCCCTCCCTTCTCCTTCCCTTCCTACTCCCTCCTCCCCTTCCTACCCTCCTTCCTTCCTTCCTTTTTCCTTTCTTCACTTCTCCTCCCTCTCTCATTTTCATTCCTTCCCTTTTCTCCCTCCCTCTTTCCTTTTTTCTCTCTTCCTTCCTTTTTCCTTCCCTCCTTCCTCTGCTCTCCGTCCCTTCCTCATCCCAAGGGTCTCCAAAAAGGGCTGCGAATGTGGCATCACCCTCGAGATCCCGGCCAGCCTTTGCAAAGGAAGCCGGAGCCAAGCCGGAGCCGGGAACGTCATCAGAAGCCTCCTGTCAATCCAGGATTGATGACATGGGAACAAAAAGGCATTGGTGCCGCCGCCGTTGTCGCTACCGCAAAGGGAAGGAGAAGAACTTATTGCCCGACTTGCACCGGACCTCCGTCCCGGGGATGCGGAGGAAGGACGAGGAGTCCTCAAAGCCATCCACCGTCTCCTGGGGGAAAAGAGGAGAGTCACTTGCTGAGGAAGAAGAGGAGGAGGAGGAGGCACACCTCTGTTTCCAAGGCACACACTCAGTTCCAGGGTTTACCCCAAGTCTGTTTTGGGGCAAGACTATAGGTGGTGGTGGTTGTTGCTGTTGGCGGCCTCCAACCGCTTCTGAGGGCAGGTTGCTTACCTGGAGCTCTTGCAGGCACGGTCCTCCCAAGGCTTCGGCCAGGTCGCCCAGTCCCCAGGCCAGGCTCAGGTGGAAGGAAGGGTCCTGGGGGAAAGCAAGAAGGAGGGACACAGGCTCAAGGAGGAGAAAAGTCACTCAACGCAGCCCTGAAAACTCACCGTCCTCTCTGTTGGCGGTTAGCGGAAGTATTTGCACAGGCTTGGTAGAAGTCATGGCCTCTGGAGACTTCTGGTTACCAAGCAGGTTCAATTTACTTAGAGTAGTTCAAAATACATCCATTCCAGTAAGCGAGAAAGCATGAAGTACACAATAGGCAGGACAAAGGAAGTAGAAGCCTAAACAATCCTGCAGCTGCTTGGCAGGGATCAGAGACTCCCCAATTTCTCTCACAACTCAGCTCAGAGAATATCTCAGGGCTACTCTCTCACAGCCTCAAACATAAACATACATCACAGCAATACCATCTTGTGGCATCCATATTACAACTACCTGAAATTACATACTTTAACATATTCTGACACTCTCGAGCCAGCCTGGGTCATGGGAGGAAAGCAGGGAGGTGCAATGCAACTCCCTTCCAGGCCACTGTGGCCTGTGAGAGCTCTCTCACATCCCAATAATAATAATAATAATAATAATAATAATAATAGAGGAGGTAGTCCAGTAGCTTCTGGAGAGCCACATGACTCCTCTCCAGGACCATTCCCACTGTGGCCTGCGAGAGATCTCCCATGTTCCTAAAATGTAAAATAATAATAATAATAATAATAATAATAATAATAATACTATTAAGGCAAGAGGAGGTAGCCCAATAGCTTCTGGAGGGCTGCATGACTCCCTTCCAGGCTCATTCCCACTGTGGTCTGCGTGAGCTATCTCTCGCCCCTAAAATATAATAAAATGACAATAATAACAATAACAACAATAATAATACAGGGAGAGGGAGTCCCATAGCTTTTGGGGGCCACATGCCTCCCATCCAGGCCCATTTCCAGAGCGGCCTGAATGAGCCCCAAAATATAATAATAATAATAATACACCCCTAAATATGATAATACTAGCAACAAAAAACAACAAGGCAGGGATTCCTATCCATTTCCAAAGTGGCCTGTGTGAGCCCTAAAATACAATAATAATAATAATAATAATAATAATAATAATAATAATAATACACCCTAAATATAACAACAACAACAACAACAACAACAACAAACAACAACAAGACAGGGACTCCTATCCAGGCCCATTTCCAAAGTGGCCTGAGTGAGCCCTAAAATACAACAACAACAACTACAACAACTACTACTACTACTACTACTACAAGGCAGGGAGAGGTAGCCCCATAGCTTTTGGAGGGCCACATGACTCCCCTTCCAGGCCCATTCCCATAACTGCCTGTGTGAGGTCTCTCACACCCCTAAAATAATAATAATAATAATAATAATAATAATAATAATAATAATAGCAATAGTAAGGCAGGGAGAGGTAGTGGGGCATAAGCATGACTCTGGGCCGGGAAAGCACTTGTGTGAGCTCTCTCCCATCCCAAAGGTATGCACAACCCATTAAGGGAGCCTTTCTCTCGCTCATAAAACCAAATATCAACAAGGCCGCTCCTCCTGCGGCTGCCAACTGCCTGAGGCGAGCAAAGGTCACCTCGCTCTGAGATAAGGGTTCTGGGATGCAAGGGAAACTATTCCTCCCCTGGGTGGTTTCGCTCTTCATCCAGGAAAGAGACGGTGTTTTCGGAAGGGAAGAAGTATTTACGATGCGCACACAACCCGGAATCCCTTTGCCTTTGTCAGACATCACTTCAATAATCTGCTACCTTTGGAGATGGCCTTGCATTCCTTTGAGCGCGGAGAGATGACCAACCCTTCAACTTTCCTGCCCCTGTGGTTTCACTGCACTCTCTGGACTGACGGAGATCCACGGCATTTCTTCCACGGCAAGGCACCATCCATGGTCAGGTGCACCCTCCTTTCACCACCACTGACAACAACCAAAATTCACAAGACCATACGCCTACGACTCTAATAGGCAGCCCATTTTGAGAGATGTTTATATTGGGGGGGGGGGGGGGGGGAGGGAATGCATCTTAAAATAGAAGAAAATACAGACTCTATCCATCTATCCATCCATCTATCCATCCAACGATCTATTCTCTCCTCTAGCTATCCATCCATCCTCTCTGTCTGACTGTCTCTATCCATCCACCTTTCCTCCTATCTATCTATCTATCTATCTATCTATCTATCTATCCATCTATCTAATTATTTATTTATTTATCCATCCATCTATCCATCCAACTACCTTTCCTCTCATCTATCTATCTATCCACCCATCCATCCATCATCTATCTATCTACCCATCAATCAATCAGTCAATCAATCCAACTATTCTCTCATCTAGCTATCCATTCATCCTGTCTGTCTCTATTTATCTATCTATCTATCCATCCATCATCTATCTATCTACCCATCTAATTATCTATCCTCTTATCTATTGTTCTATAATTTAGATCAATTCAGTCTATTCAATCTTTCTTCTGTTTATCTATCCACCCATCCTCCCATCCATCCAGTCTCTCTAGCCATCCATCCTCTCATCCAACCATCCATCCTCTCATCCATCCATGCTCTCATCCATCCATCCTCTCATCCATCCATCCACCCAGTCTCTCTAGCCATCCATCCTCTCATCCAACCATCCATCCTCTCATCCATCCATGCTCTCATCCATCCATCCATCCATCCTCTCATCCATCCATCCACCCAGTCTCTCTAGCCATCCATCCTCTCATCCATCCATCCATCCATCCATCCATCCTCTCATCCATCCTCTCATCCATCCATCCAGTCTCTCTAGCCATCCATCCTCTCATCCATCCATCCTCACATCCTCTCATCCATCTATCCAGTCTCTCTAGCCATCCATCCTCTCATTCATCCATCCATCCTCTCATCCATCCATCCTCTCATCCTCTTATCCATCCATCCTCTCATCCATCCATCCATCCATCCATCCATCCATCCATCCATCCATCCAGTCTCTCTAGCCATCCATCCTCTCATCCATCCATCCATCCATCCATCCTCTCATCCATCCATCCTCTCATCCATCCATCCATCCAGTCTCTCTAGCCATCCATCCTCTCATCCATCCACCCATCCTCTCATCCATCCACCCATCCTCTCATCCATCCACCCATCCTCTCATCCATCCACCCATCCTCTCATCCATCCACCCATCCTCTCATCCATCCATCCATCCATCCATCCATCCATCCATCCATCCATCTATCAAGTCATCCATCTGTCCATCATCCTATTTTTCTACCTACCTACCAATCATAGAATCTTAGAAGTGGAAGGGACCTCAAAGATTATCTATCTATCTATCGATCGATCTATATATATGTGTGTGTGTCTGTCTGTCTTTCCATCCAGCCATCATCTATCATAGAATCTTAGTTGGAAGGCATGTCTTCCTTCCTTCCCTTCTATCACTTCTCTGTCTACCATATTTCTCCAACTGTAAGATGCCTCTGAGCGTAAGGCAGATCCTCGTTTCAGGACCACCTCCTCCAATAGCAACACATAAGATACACCTGTGATGCTAAGATGCAACCCTTTTGGAGAGATGTTTACATAATACAGATCAGGCATGGGCCAACTTCGGGGCTCCCTACCATCCATTAGGAATTGTGGGAGTTGGAGTCCAAAACACCTGAAGGGAGGGCCACAGTTGACCCATGCCTGATACATAAGGGGAAAAGTGCATCTTAGATGGGAAGCAAGAGGATCTGCTCATGCTCATCCTGACACACACACGTGCAAAAGGCCTGGCGCAATAGCCTGCACTATTGGGAAGTAATGTCCTCTCGTTTTGCCAAAGCAGAAGCTCCCACCTTGTAGAAGGGGGCCAGGCTGAACTCCTCCATGACTTTATCCACTTCGGAAACCAACTCCAACAGCTTGGAATGTCCCGAAGAGACTTCCAGGCCAAGGAAGGTCCTGGGCAAAGGGAGATAAAGCGAGGTATAAATATAAATAATAATAATAATCATAAAAATAATAATAATAATAGATACATAGGCACTTTGAGTCTCCTTCAGGAGAGATAAAGTGGGGTGTAAATAAATATAATAAGAATAGATACATAGGCGCTTTGAGTTTCCTTTGGGAGAGATAAAGTGAGGTATAAATATAATAATAATAATAATAATAATAGATACACAGGTGCTTTGAGTCTCCTTTGGGAGAGATAAAGTGGGGTATAAATATAAATATAATAATAATAGATACTTAGGGGCTTAGCATCTCCCTTGGGAGAGATAAAGTGGGGTATAAATATGAATATAAATATAATAATAATAGATAGATACATAGGCACTTTGAGTCTCCTTCAGGAGGAATAAAGCAGAGTATAAATATAATAATAACATTAATAATAACAGATACATAGGCACTTTGAGTCTCCTTTGGGAGAGATAGTGGGGCATACATATAATAATAATATAATATTATTTATTTATTTACCTTACTTATATACCGCTGTTCTCAGCCCGAAGGCGACTCACAGCGGTTCACAACAAATAGAGACATAGGCACTTTGAGTCTCCTTTCGGAGAGATAAAGCAGGGTATAAATATATATATACTACTACTACTACTACTAATAATAATAATAATAGATACATAGGCGCTTTTAGTCTCCTTTGGGAGAGATAAAGCGGGGTATAAATATAATAAAAATAATAGATACATAGGCGCTTTGAGTCTCCCTTGGGAGAGATAAAGCAGGGTATAAATATAAATATAATAATAATAATAGATACATAGGCGCTTTGAGTCTCCTTTGGGAGAGATAAAGCAGGGTATAAATATAAATATAATAATAATAGATACACAGACACTTTGGATCTCCCTTGGGAGAGATAAAGCAGGGTATAAATAAATATAATAATAATAATAATAATAATAATAATAATAATAGATACATAGGTGTTTGAGTCTCCCTTGGGAGAGATAAAGCAGGGTATAATAATAATAATAATAATAATAATAACAATAGACACACAGATGCTTAGAGTTTCCCTTGGGAGAGATAAAGCAGGGTATAAATAAATATAAATATACTACTACTAGTAGTAATAATAATAATAATAACAACAGATACATAGGCGCTTTTAATAATAATAATAATAATAATAATAATAATAATGGTCTGCCTTGGAAAGGGGTGAGCTCTCCCTCTTTGAAGGTCGACAAGCACAGCTTGGAGAGGCCTCTTCCAGGAGTGCTCGACTTGTGCCTCTCTGCACAGCATAATGGGAGTTGGAGTAGATTTTATTTATTTATTTATTTGCTGCATTTGTTAACCACCGCTCTCAGCCCTAGGGCGACTCGCGGCGGTGTACAACATATAAAAACACATTTTACAATAAACTACAACGACAAAACAACATATCATAGATGGCCGTTGTGGCCTCATCCCAACCCTTGGCCTTGTGGTGTTCTTTTTCCCACCCTCTTCCACAGGCATCCTGCTTACGCCAATGCAGCCATGTTGTGTACAACTACAATACTTGCATTAGTCCCTCCCGTACCTGGTTTTGGTCTGGTTGGTGTAAACCTTTACTTGGTCCGCTCTGCAAATGAACCTGCAATGGAAGAAGGAAACAACCACAACAACATCAATAACAAAAATCTCCCTGCAAGACGTTGGCCAGAGAAGCTTCCCCTTCCCATTGGGATGAAGAATTATTTTGTGTCTGGAAGGAGGCAAATCTCTAGTTATTCCATAGTAGTTTGTGATGGTATTACCAGTCTCAATTAGCTAATAATAATAACAACAATAATAATAATTTAAATTGTATGTTGATGCTTTTATGTTAAGCCACTTTGATTCTCCTGCAGGAGAGATAAAGCAGGGTATTAATAAAGTTTAATAATTAGTAAAATAATTAGTAATAATAATAGATGCATAGCTAAATAATAATAATAATAATAATAATAATAATAATAGATACATGGCTGCTTTGAGTCTCCTTCGGGAGAGATAAAGTGGAGTATAAATAAATATAATAATAATAATAATAATAATAATAATAATAATAATAATAGATGCATAGCTGCTTTGAGTCTCCTTCAGAAGAAATAAAGTGGAGTATAAATAAATACAATAATAACAATAATAAATGTATGTTGATATTTTTATGTTAAGCCGCTTTGAGTTTCCTGCAGGAGAGATAAAGTAAGGTATTAATAAAGTAATAATAATTAGTAAAATAATTAGTAATAATAATAATAGATGCATAGCTAGATGCATACCTTCGGGAGAAATAAAGTGGAGTATAAATAAACATAATAATAATAATAATAATAATAATAATAGATGCATAGCTGCTTTGAGTCTCCTTTGGGAGAGATAAAGTGGAGTATAAATAAATATAATAATAATAATAATAATTATAATAAATACATAGCTGCTTTGAGTCTCCTTCGGGAGAGATAAAGTGGAGTATAAATAAATATAATAATAATAATAATAATAATAAATACATAGCTGCTTTGAGTCCCCTTCGGGAGAGATAAAGGGGAGTATAAATAAATATAATAATAATAATAATAATAATAATAATAATAATAAATACATAGCTGCTTTGAGTCTCCTTTGGGAGAGATAAAGTGGAGTATAAATAAATATAATAATAATAATAATAATAATAATAATAATAATAATAAATACATAGCTGCTTTGAGTCTCCTTTGGGAGAGATAAAGTGGAGTATAAATAAATATAATAATAATAATAATAATAATAATAATAAATACATAGCTGCTTTGAGTTCCCTTCGGGAGAGATAAAGTGGAGTATAAATAAATATAATAATAATAATAATAATAATAATAAATACATAGCTGCTTTGAGTCTCCTTTGGGAGAGATAAAGTGGAGTATAAATAAATATAATAATAATAATAATAATAATAATAATAATAATAATAAATACATAGCTGCTTTGAGTCCCCTTCGGGAGAGATAAAGGGGAGTATAAATAAATATAATAATAATAATAATAATAATAATAATAATAATAATAGCTACATAGCTGCTTTGAGTCTCCTTCGGGAGAGATAAAGTGGAGTATAAATAAATATAAATATAATAATAATAATAATAATAGATACATGGCTGCTTTGAGTCTCCTTCGGGAGAGATAAAGTGGAGTATAAATAAATATAATAATAATAATAATAATAATAATAATAATAATAATAATTACATAGCTGCTTTGAGTCTCCTTCGGGAGAGATAAAGTGGAGTATAAATAAATATAACAACAACAACAACAATAATAGGAGCATAGCTAAATATAATAATAATAATAATAATAATAATAATAATGATAATAATAGATGCATAGCTGCTTTGAGTCTCCTTCGGGAGAGATAAAGTGGAGTATAAATAAATATAACAACAACAACAATAATAGATGCATAGCTAAATAAATATAATAATAATAATTAGTAAAGTAATTAGTAATAATAATAATAGATGCATAGCCGCTTTGAGTCTCCTTTGGGAGAAATAAAGTGGAGCATAAATAAATACAATAATAAAAATAACAATAATAATAATATTGTATGTTGATAATTTTATGTTAAGCTGCTTTGAGTCTCCTGCAGGAGAGATAAAGCAGGGTATTAATAAAGTAATAATAATTAGTAAAATAATTAGTAATAATAATAGATGCATAGCTGTTTTGCGTCTCCTTTGGGACAGATAAAGTGGCATATAAATAAATATAACAACAACAACAACAACAACAACAACAATAATAGATGCATAGCTGCTTTGAGTCTCCTTCTGGAGACATAAAGTGGAGTATAAATAAATATAATAATAATAATAATAGATGCATAGCTGCTTATGTCTCCTTCTGGAGACATAAAGTGGAGTATAAATAAATACAATAATAATATTGTATGTTGATATTTTTACGTTGAGCTGCTTTGAGTCTCCTGAAGGAGAGATAAATCAGGGTATCAATAAATGAATATAATAATAATAATAATAATAATAATAATAATGTGAATGTACAAACATGAAAACAGGATTGCACATGACAACCAAACAGTTTCAAATCACTAAAACCGTTATGTCAGATACTCCAAATGCATGGCCTGACCTGGAGGCTGACCGCAGGCGCTCCTTGAGAGACTGGACGAAAGGGGCGATCCAGTGGTAGCGCAGGACCACCACCTGCGAGAGGCTGATGTGGAATTCGGGGAGCGGGCTCAGCGAGGGCACGTGGGTCCGGGCACAAGAGAGGAGCGCCTGCAAAAGGCCCTGGAAGTCTTCTTCGGCTGCATCTGGAGGGGAAAGTGGAAGGGAGACTCACACATCAGCCCACAGATGACCCGCAATAAATAATCCTTTAAGCACTGGTCAAACAAGAGTCCATGGTAAAACGGTTAAACACAAGACCCAAAATCCCAGAATCAGGAAGCCACAAGAGTGCTGCTTAAAGCCAAGGTTAATCCATAGAAGTTTGCATAGAAAGAGCCACGTTGAACTGACAACACCTGTGTGTCAGTGAGAAGGCTAAATATAAATACCCTTTGCAGACATGAACGCATTGCGATGACCCTTGGCTGACTTGGCCTCTCGCTTACTAGCTAAGCGAGAACTTTTCCAGACCCTTAATGGCAGGAGATCTTGCCTGCTCATTAATTCATTATCTTCAAGGCTCTCTAACCCCTTATCTTGGTTTACCAGCTGAATCACCATGGGAAGGCAAAGGAGGCAAAGACATCTCCACCTTGCCGTGTGGGAATTCACTCTCGTTATCAGTCTCACTGACATTCTTTTCCCCTGAGAACTCACTTGCTGTTTCCCCTTCTGCAGCCTCACCTCCAACCCTGTCTGAGACATGAACAGAAATCTGTAACCCATCATCCTTCTCATCAGGGAACCCTGGCTCACAAGACCCACAGGGCTCAGCTTCAGACTCAGAGTCAAGCTGGTGAATCACAACAACAGGGACCATTTCATCTTAGATTGCATGTGTTTCCTCCACCACAGACGTCCCAGTGTTTCTGACTCTCTCCACTGGAGGTCTTTGGTGGAAATTCACCTTGATTTGGGGGAGTTGTATTTCACCTACACCCAGATAGCACTGTGAACCCACACACCGATGGACTACACTTGGCACACAGACCTGAATATGCCGAAGTTTGATGACTGGAGGGGTTTGGGGGAAACTGACCTTCCTTTCTGGGAGTTGTAGTTCACCCAATCAGAGAAACTGTGACCTCCAGCGATGATGTACCTGGACCAAACTTGGCACACAGAACCCCCAGGACTAACTCAACCTACTGGAGGGGTTTGAGGGGAGTGACTCACCAAAGTGGGAGTTGTAGTTCAGCCATAACCTTTCTGAGAGTTGTAGTTCACCCACAACCAGATAAACTGTGACCTCCAGCGATGATGGACCTGGACCAAACTTGGCACAAAGAACCCCCAGGACTAACTCATCCTCCTGGAGTTGGACGCCACTCGCAAGTGAAACTCTAGGGTGGAGCCCCAACTTGAACAACTGGGGAGAGGAGGCTAAAGGGCTGGACATACTCACAGGGCACATAGACGTGCGTTGCCCAGTTGCCCCGTTCGTGGGGGAAGGTGCGCAGGCGCCCTCCGTGTTTCTCGCTCTCGTCCGGCGGTGCCTCCTGCTCCTCCTGCTCCTTGAACATGCGCAGGACACTCTCTGGCACTTGGAGTCGAGGTGCTGGGGCACTGCAAGTCAGAACGAGACATCCGAGAGGTCAACTACCACGGCCTGCTCACATAGTCCTCTTTGGCAACCACCAGGGAAACACCATTGCTTTATAATATATCACTATAAACAATGTATATATACTAAATGCACACACATAATTATGTATATATATATGCATATACATACACACACATAACACATAATATATATATTAAAACGTAATATATATTATATCAATTATATATATATTATAACGCATATGTCGCGACCCAAGGAACACAGATTGTCTTAAACAGCAATTGAGATGCAAAATAATAGTCTTTTAATAGTCTTCTGCATCACTACTTCTTCTTCTCCTACTAGTAGTAGGTATGGTGCCAGAATGCTGAATCTCAACAGCATATGTGTTATACATTACATACTTTATAATAGATATAATAATACATATATCTATAATATACATATGTATCATATATATGGTAATTACTATTTTATGTTATACATAGTAGATATAATATATATATGTATAACATAGTATACATATATCTATATTATACATAAACTATGTAGATACATATATAATGTAATATATATTATTATGTGTGTATATATGTATATATTATCTACAATATAATATATTATATATAATTAATATTTTGTTATATATTTAGGGTAGATATAATAATACATATATGTATAGGTAGGTAGGTAGTCCCCTGACATTAAGTCCAGTCATGTCTGACTCTGGGGTGTGGTGCTCATCTCCATTTCTAAGCCGAAGAGCCAGCGCTGTCCGTAGACACCTCCAAGGTCATGTGGCCGGCATGACTGCATGGAGCGCCGTTACCTTCCCGCCAGAGCGGTACCTATTTATCTACTCACATTTGCATGTTTTCGAACTGCTAGGTTGGCAGAAGCTAGGGCTGACAGCGGAAGCTCATGCCGCTCCCCGGAATCGAACCTGCGACCTTTCGATCAACAAGCTCAGCAGCTCAGTGCTTTAACCCACTGCGCCACCGGGGGCTCCTACATATATGTATACATATTGCTATATTATACATATATTATGAATATACATATATATTTAAAATATATTATATTTATATGTGTGTAAATATGTGTACATATATATATGAATTATATATGTATATTATATATATTCTATTTATTATATATATGTGCGTATATATGTCTATATATGAATTACATATATATTACAATATAATATACAATATATTATAGACAATATATATATCACAATATATTACAGGCAATAGGATCTTATACATATATTATGTATATATACATATTATATTTATTATGTATGTATATATATATGAATTATACATATGTATTATTAAAATAATAATAAATAAATAATAAAATAATATATATATATATATATATATCAATATAATACACAATACATTATAGGCAATAGGACCTTATTATACATATTTTATATAAAAATAATAATAAATAATAATAAAATATATATTATAATATAATACACAATATATTATAGGCAATAGGATCTTATTATACATATATTAAGTATATATATACATATTATATTTATTATGTATGCATATATATATATTTGAATTATATAAATGTGTATATTATTAAAATAATAATAAATAATATTAATAAAATAATATATATTACAATAGGATCTTATATATATATATATATATATATATATATATATAATGTTTATTATATTTGTGTAAATATGTATATATATGAATTATATATATAATACAGTACAATACACACTATATTATAGGCAATAGGATCTCCCTCCCCACCTGGAAGAGCTTTCCACTCCCTCCTCCTCCTCCTCCTCTTCGCCCTCCGAGCCGGAGCTGCTGTACCCGACCAGCGCCGCGCCGCTCATGGCCGGACCCGCCGCTCAGGAAAGGCCGTGGTCGACTTCCGCCAACTAGGCCGCAAACCTGCGCCTGCGCACAACCGCCGAGACGAATTCGTGACGTCACCGGTAGCGGCGCCACCTCATTGGACCATTCCAACTGCCTTGCTCCAATCAGAGCCCGCCTTCTTAAACGCTGCACCTTCCCGTTTGGCCACTTGATGGCAGCAGAGCGCAGCAGATCAGAATCTGAAGGCAAGGGCGATATTCCTGTGTCCGCAAGAGGGCAGCAAAGGGAATGCCCATTAGGGCTTCATCTGCAATAGCATTGATCTCTCATTGAGCCAAGGCCATTAATAGCAATAATAGTAATAATAATAATATCCTGGGAGTTGTAGTTTTGCGAGGCCTTTCACCTCCTCTGCTGAACTATAACTCCCAGGATTCTGTGGCACTAAAACTTGGATCCCAGGCAGCTAAGAAATACTACCTGAACTAAAGCTTTGCCTGTCTAATAATAATAATAATAATAATACATCACAGAGTCCTAGACACTTGGGAAATGTCCAATGTGTGATCCAATACAACAGCCACCAGAGTGATCTTGTCTGCTGTGAACTCGTTGTGTTTCAAATAAATAATAATAATAATAATAATAATAATAGTTGTGTTTAAAATATAATAATAATCTTGTGTTTCAAATAATAATAATAATAATAAAATATAATAATATTTGTTGTGTTTCAAATAATAATAATAATAATAAAAATAATAGTGTTTAAAATATAATAATAATCTTGTTGTGTTCCAAATAATAATAATAATAATAATAATAATAATAATAATACAACAGGGAGCAGAGTGACCTTGTCTTTTGTGGACTCATCTTGTGTTTGAAATACTACTACTACTACTACTACTAATATGAAAATATAATACTTGTTGTGTTTAAAATATAATAATAATCTTGTTGTGTTTCTAATAATAATAATAATAATAATAATACAACAGCGAGCTGAGTGATTTTGTGTGTTGTGGACTCATCTTGTGTTTCAAATAATAATAATAATAATAATAATAATATGATAATATAATACTTGTGTTTAAAATATAATAATAATCTTGTGTTTGTAATAATAATAATAATAATAATAATAATAATAATACAACAGTGAGCCGAGTGATCTTGTGTGTTGTGGTCTCATCTTGTTGTGTTTCAAATAGTAATAATAATAATAATAATAATACGAATATATAATACTTATGTTTAAAATATAATAATAATCTTGTGTTTCAAATAATAATAATAATAACAATAACAACAATAATAATAATACAGCGAACTGAGTGATCTTGTCTGTTGTGGACTCATCTTGTTGTGTTTCAAATAATAATATTAATAATATTAATAATAATACAACAGCAAGCCGAGTGATCTTGTCTGTTGTGGACTCATCTTGTTGTGTTTCTAATAATAATAATAATAATAATAATATGAAAATATAGTAATAGTTGTGTTTAAAATATAATAATAATCTTGTTGTGTTTCAAATAATAATAATAATACGAAATCCAGCATATAGATCTTGTTTGCTGTGCAACCTTGGGCAGCGGGGGAGAAAGGCAAAACTACAACTGTTGCTATATTATATTATATTATATTATATTATATTACATTACATTATATTATATTATATTATATTATATTATATTATTAATAATATTAATATTACTAATATTACTATTAATAAGAATAGATCAATGATATTACAGGTTAAGCTCTAATGGCCATTCCCTTTGCTGCCCTCTTGTGGACAAAAGAAGATTGCACTTGCCTTGAGATTTTGAATCGCAGCCCTTTGCTGCCATCAAGTGGCCAAATGGAAAAGTGCGCCCTTGAGCCGTGGAGCCGCCTCTCTGCTGCCATCCTGTGGACAGAGTGGGAAACTGCACCTCTATGTTATATTTCCTCCCAAATGAGGAAAGGAAGTGCTATAGAATCATAGGAGTTGTAGTTTTGCAAGGCCTCCCCAAACTCAAGGCTGTAGAAACGTGCGAGTTGTAGTTTTGCAAGGCCCCTGGAAAGTCAATGCTATATAGAAATACGGGAGTCGTAGTTTTGCAAGGCCTCCCCAAACTCATGGCTATAGAAACATGGGAGTTGTAGTTTTGTAAGGCCTCAGGAAACTCAATGCTATAAAACATGGGAATTATAGTTTTGCAAGGCCTCAGGAAACTCAATGCTATAAAACATGGGAATTATAGTTTTGCAAGGCCTCAGGAACTCAATCCTATAGAGAAACATGGGAGTTGTAGTTTTTCAAGGCCTCAGGAAACTCAATGCTATAAAACATGAGAATTATAGTTTTGTAAGGCCTCAGGAAACTCAATGCTATAGAGAACCATGGAAATTGTAGTTTTGCAAGGCCCCAGGAAACTAAATGCTATAAACATGGGAATTATAGTTTTGCAAGGCCCCAGGAAACTCAATGCTATAAACATGTTAATTGTAGTTTTGCAAGGCCCCAGGAAACTCAATGCTATAAACATGGGAATTATAGTTTTGCAAGGCCCCAGGAAACTCAATGCTATAAACATGGAAATTGTAGTTTTGCAAGGCCCCAGGAAACTCAATGCTATAGAAACATGTTAATTGTAGCTTTGCACTTGCCTTGCAAGGCCCCAGGAAACTCAATGCTATAAACATGGGAATTATAGTTTTGCAAGGCCTCAGGAACTCAATGCTATAGAGAAACATGGAAATTGTAGTTTTGGAAGGCCTCAGTAAACTCAATGCTATGGAATCATGGAAGTCCTAGTTTTCCAAGGCCACTCCAAACTCATGGCTATAGAAACATGTGAGTTGTAGTTTTGCAAGTCCTCAGGAAACTCAATGCTATAAACATGGGAGTTGTAGTTTTGCAAGGACTTGGGAAACTCAATGCTATAGAAATACAAAAGTTGTAGTTTTGCAAAGGCTTCCCAACTCAATGCTATAGAGAAACATGGAAATTGTAGTTTTGGAAGGCCTCAGTAAACTCAATGCTATGAAATCATGGAAGTCCTAGTTTTGCAAGGCCACTCCAAACCCATGGCTATAGAAACATGGGAATTGTAATTTTGCAAGTCCTCAGGAAACTCAATGCCATAAACATGGGAGTTGTAGTTTTGCAAGTCCTCAGGAAACTCAATGCTATAAATATGGGAATTATAGTTTTACAAGGCCTCAGGAAACTCAATGTTATAAAACATGGGAGTTGTAGTTATGCAAGTCCTCAGGAAACTCAATGCTATAGAAATATGGAAGTTGTAGTTTTGCAAAGGCCTCCCCTATTCAATGCTATAGAGAAACATGGGAGTTGTAGTTTTGCAAGGCCTCAGGAAGTTCAATGCTATAAACATGGGAATTGTAGTTTTGCAAGGCCCCAGGAAACACAATGCTATAAACATGGGAATGGTGGATAATTCCCTTTTTCCACTTTCAGACTACATTTCCCGGCATTCCTTATCCTGGAGGGCTGCGGTGGGGCATGCCGGGAGTTGTAGTCAGGGCGAAAGGGAGGCGGAAACGGCCACCGTGCGGTGCAGTTCCCCCGGCGGCCCGAGAGGGGGCGTGGCGCGCTCCGCCCCTTTCCCCCCTCCCTCCCCCTCCCTCCTCCTCCGCCCTCGGCCAGAGCTTCGCTTCTCGGGCGCCGTAGCTGAAGAAAGGCCCCCCTCTCTCTCCCTCTTCCCCGCTTTCCCTGCTCCGGGCCCGGCGAGGCAGCTACGCAAGGCCGGGGATCGGCGGAGGCGACTAGGCCGCAACCGGTCAAGGTGGGCTTTCCTCCGGGAAAGGATTCCCTCTTTCTTCCCTTCTCTCCTCCGCTCCTTCGGGGCCTAGTCAGCCAAAGGAGGCCTCAATTCCTTTCCAAGCCAGGCCTGGGAGGGAATACACGGGTTGGATCCCGACGTTACGCGGGTTAGGGACTCCTGGGTGGGTTTGGGGCCTGCTGCCCCCTTCATGCGGGGTTCTAGGCCTCAAAGAGAGGCGAGGGGACCATAACAGTAACACATCTTGTGATTTCTGTCCCTGGGTGATCAGATTTAGTATTTCCTAATTGGTTCTATCAGACATTATTATTATTATTATTATTATTATTATTATACACCATTCCAAGGCCGAGGAGGAGGAGGATTAAATTATTATGAGACATATTATTATTATTATTATAATATTATATTATTATTCCATTATAAACAGACTTATTATTATGAGACATTATTATAATATTATATTATGTTATTCCATTATAAATAGACATATTATTATTATTATTATTATTATTGTACATCCCAAGCCCATGGAGAAGGAGAGGGATTAAATTATTATGATACATTATAATAATATTATTATCATATTATTATTCCATTATAATTTGATATATTACTATTATTATTATTATTATTATTATAGTACACCATCCCAAGCCCAAGGAGAAGAAGATATTATTATGATACCTTATTATTATTCCATTACAATTAGATATAATAATAATAATAATAATAATATATTATTATAGTACACCATCCCAAGCCCAAGGAGAAGAAAGAGGATCATATTATTATGATACATTATTTTATTATTATTATTATTATTATTATTCATAGAATCATAGAGTTGGAAGAGACCTCATAGGCCATCCAGTCCAAACCCCTGCCAAGAAGCAGGAAAATTGCATTCAAAGCATTCCATTATAGTTAGATATAATAATAATAATAATAATAATAATAATAATAATTTATTGTACACCATCCCAAGCCCAAGGAGAAGAAAGAGGATCATATTATTATGATCCGTTATTATAATATTATTATTCAATATAATTAGATATAATAATAATTTATTATTATTATTATTATTATTATTACTGTACACCACCCCAAGCCCAAGGAGAAGGAGGAGGATCATATTATTATGATACATTATATTATTATATTATATTATTATTATATTATTCCTTTAAAATTAGATACAATAATTTATTATTATTATTATTATATTGCACCATCCCAAGCCCAAGGAGACGAAAGAGGATCATATTATTATGATACATTATTGCATATTTTATTATTATTACATTATTATTGCATATTTATTATTATACATTTTATTATTATAAATTTATTATTATTATCATTGCATTCTTCTTATTATGATACATTATTATTATTATTATTATTATTATACACCATCCCAAGCCCAAGGAGGAGGATGATATCATTGTGATACATTAATATGATACATCATTATTGTCACATTATTATACATTTTATTATATTTTATTATAATTACATTTTATTGCATTTTATTATTATACAATTATTATTATTATTGCAATCCTCTTATTATGATACATTATTATTATATTATTATACACCATCGCAAACCCAAGGCAGAGGAGGAGGATCATATTATTATGATACATTATTATTATTATTATTATTATTATACATCCCAAGCCCGAGGAGGAGGATCATATCATTGTGATACATTATTATATTATTATTACATTATTATTACATATTATTGTTATACATGATATGCAATATGTATGCTACTGCATATTATGTTATTTCATATGTTATACATTTTATTATATATTTTATTATTATTGTTATTATTATTACATTCTTCTTATTATAATACATTACTAGGTAAAGGTAAGAGTTGTCCCCTGATATTAAGTCCAGTCATGTCCAACTCTGGAATTCTAGTGCTCATCTCCATTTCTAAGCCGAAGAGCCGGCGTTGTCCTTAGACAGCTCCAAGGTCATGTGGCCACTGGCATGACTGCATGGACTGCCGTTACCTTCCCACCAGAGCAGTACCTATTGATCTACTCACATTTGCATGTTTTCAAACTGCCAGATTGGCAGAAGCTGGGGCTGACAGCAGAAGCTCATGCCGCTCCCCGGATTCAAACCTGCAACCTTTCAGTCAGCAGCTCAGCGGTTTAACCCACTACGCCATTGGGCACTCATTACTATTATTTTACATTACTATACATTACTATTATTATACACTATCCCAAGCCTAAAGCAGAGGAGAAGGATCATATTATTATATTATTATTATTATACAATTATTATTATTTTTTTATTATTGCAATCCTCTTATTATGATACATTACTATTATTATATTATTATACACTATCCCAAACCCAAGGTAGAGGAGGAGGATCATATTTTACGATACATTATTATTATTATTATTATTATTATTATAAATTATTATATTATTATGATACATTACTATTATATTATTATACACCATCCCAAGGCAGAGGAGGATCATATTATTATGATCCATTATTATTATTATTATTATTATTATTATTATTATTATTATTATAAATTATATTATTATGATACGATTATATGATTAGTACTATTATATTATTATACTATATTATTCTATATAACATTATATTATTATAGTACTATTATATTATTATACACCATCCCAAGGCAGAGGAGGAGGATCATATTATTATGATCCATTATTATTATTATTATTATTATTATTATTATAAATTATATTATTATGATACTATTATATTATTAATACTATTATATTATTATACTATATTATATATACTATATTATACTATATAATATTATATTATTATAGTACTATTATATTATTATACACCATCCCAAGCCCAAGGCAGAGGAGGATCATATTATTATGATCCATTATTATTATTATTATTATTATTATTATAAATTATATTATTATGATACGATTATATGATTAGTACTATTATATTATTATACTATATTATTCTATATAATATTATATTATTATAGTACTATTATATTATTATACACCATCCCAAGGCAGAGGAGGAGGATCATATTATTATGATCCATTATTATTATTATTATTATTATTATTATTATTATTATTATTATAAATTATATTATTATGATACTATTATATTATTAATACTATTATATTATTATACTATATTATATATTATACTATATTATACTATATAATATTATATTATTATAGTACTATTATATTATTATACACCATCCCAAGCCCAAGGCAGAGGAGGATCATATTAGTATGATACATTATTATTATTTCATATTATTCTACATTATTATTATTATTATTATTACATTCTTCTTATTATTATTATAGTATTGTCACACGCCATCCCAAGCCCAAGGAGGAGGATCACATTATGGTGATACATAATTATTATAATGTTTAATTCCTATTAATTAATCCTGCTGATTACAAGATAAATATAAAAATATATAAATTCCTATTAATAATTTTAAGTCTTGTTCTTCACTGCTTATTCGTCTAAGCATGAATTTTTAGTTGTGTGATGTCCAAAATTGTTGTAATGTTTCATTATTATTTGATGTTGATGTCTAATGTGTTATGACTTCATTTATGGTTTGTTTACAACCTTGAATGTTTGCCAATGCATGTTGTGAGCTGCCCTGAGTCCCAATGGAGGAATTAGGGCAGGATAGAAATAAAGATTATTATTATTATTATCATTATCATTATCATTATTATTATCATAAAACATGGGGAAAATTAATTAAATTGCACAAACTTAGAATCATAGAATCAAATGATTCTAAGATTCTAAGTTTGTGCAATTTAATTAATTTTCCCCATGTTTTATGATAATAATGATGATAAAAACCCTTTATGATAATGTTGATGATAATAATAATAATAATAATCAACTTTATTTCTATCCTGCCCTAATTCCACCATTGGGAATTAGGGCAGGATAGAAATAAAGTTGATTATTATTATTATTATTATTATTATCATCATCAACATTATCATAAAAGTTTTTTATCATCATTATTATCATAAAACTTTGTCTTTGCAATGTGTTGTATTGTTTGAGATTTAATCAGATATTTATGGAAAAGATATAGCAAAACGTGCTGCAGGTTGTCGCTCTTACAAAGAGAAAGTTTTTGCTATTTAATAAACTTTTCCCGTGTTTTTATGATAGAACCCATTAGGAAATTACATTTACAACCCAGGAACAAAAATTGTAGTGTAATCTATGCTTTCTTTTACTAATACTGATAATAATCATCACGATCTGTCAGCTGCAAAAGGCCACCTTCCTTGGATCTGTGCGCATCATTCGAAACTACATCACGCAGTCCTAGACACTTGGGAAGTCTTCGACTTGTGATTTTGTGATATGAAATCCAGCATCTAGATCAGTGGTTCTCAACCTTTCTAACACCGTGACCCCTAAATATGGTTCCTCATGTTGTGGTGACCCCCAACTATAAAATTATTTTTGAGAGCGAGGCAGGCAAGGGAGGCTTTGCGCGAGGCCGGTCCTCACGTGAAGGAGTGCTCGCCTGGCTCTTGCCCTTGCCGGCCGGCGAGAATACATAGCAGGCGAGAGTGGCTTTGCGCGAGACCAGGCCTCACGCAAAGGAGCCCTCGCCTGGCTCTCGCCCTTGCTGGCAGGTGAGAGCACAAGGCAGGCAACTGTGGCTTTGCACGAGACCTTGCCTTGTGCAAAGCCTTGGGGGGGGGGGCAAAGGAAGTGGCCTTGCGACCCCTCTGAAATGGCTAAACGACCCCCTTGGGGGTCGCAACCCCCAGGTTGAGAACCGCTGATCTAGATCTCGTTTGCTGTGACATACTGTGGTTTTGTGTCAGCAAAATAATAATAATAATAATAGGACCCCGGTGGTGCAGTGTCTTAAATGCTGAGCTTCTGAACTTGCTGACTGATAGGTCGGTGGTTCGAATTCGGAGAGTGGGGTGAGCACCCGCCGTTAGCCCCAGCTTCTGCCAATCTAGCAAACTTCTGCCCTCCAGATGTTTTGGACTTCAACTCCCCAACTTCCTAACAGCCGGTAGTAGTCCAAAACACCTGTGAAATTTGCCCATTAGGCCTGGGCAATCCATAGTTCTAAATGGTTCTAAAATACTTACAAAACTAAAGTTCTGGTGGTGAAAATTTCAGAACTCTAACAAAACTTTCAAAATTTAATTATTATTTCATTATTGGCGATTTTTATGACGGAACCAATTAGGAACTGCCATTTATAATGAAATTTTGAGACAGAATAATAATAACAATAATAATAGACTGAAGATGAAATTACTATTATAGTATTATCAGATTATTATTATTATTATATTCTTGATTAACACCAAAAGGGTGTCACCCAACTTCTCTCCCTTTCCTTGCAGTTCCTCTTCCTTGATGTGTGCTGTGGACAGAGGCGAAGAAGGGCCTTGACTGGGTTTGTGTGGGATGTCCTGCACACTGACGAGGGCGTTCCCTGTCTGATGAGTTGGGAAGAGTCGCGCTCCTTGGTGCCGTGAGCTTGGGGTCGTCGATTGATCGCCGGGCGGCCTGATCTCCCTCCTCATTGCTGTGCCTCCGCTGGGAAGCTGAAGCCCTTATTGTGGAAACCCCGGTTCCTCTTCCCCGGCATGTCGGAGAGCTGGCCGCAGCCGCCGCCGCAGCAACCTCCCCCGCAGCAGCAGCAGCAGCCTCCCCCACAGCCGCCCCCTCACCATGCCGGGGCGGCCACCCTGCCGGAGCACCCCATCCCCTCGAACGCCGTGGCGGAGAACGCCCTGGGCTGTGCCGTCTACGGCATCCTGCTCCAGCCGGAGCCCAGCGGTCTGCAGCACCATCCTCCGCTCCCGGCAGGTGGAGAGCCCTCCCCCAAGTGTGGAGTCTGCGGGCATGATTTGGGGCACCTCTCCAACCCGCAGGAGCACCAGTGCCTGGCGGGGGGCCACGACCGCTCCTTCCAGTGCACCCAGTGCCTGAAGATCTTCCACCAGGCCACCGACCTCCTGGAGCACCAGTGCCTGCAGGTGGAGCAGAAGCCCTTTGTCTGCGGCGTCTGCAAGATGGGCTTCTCCCTGCTCACCTCCCTGGCCCAGCACCACAACGTCCACAACGGCGCCACCGCCGTCAAGTGCTCCATCTGTGAGAAGACCTACAAGGCGGCCGCCGCCACCGCCGCCTCGGCCCCCGAGGAGCCTGCCCCGCCGCAGCAGCCGGCCTCGCTCAACCGGGGCCCCATTGCCGCGGCCGAGAAGCCCTACAGCTGCTCCATCTGCCAGAAGCCCTTCAAGCACCTCTCGGAGCTGTCGCGGCACGAGCGTGTGCACACCGGGGAGAAGCCCTACAAGTGCAGCCTGTGCGACAAGAGCTTCAGCCAGTCCTCCCACCTGGTGCACCACAAGCGCACCCACAGCGCCGAGCGGCCCTACAAGTGCTCCGTCTGCGAGAAGGCCTTCAAGCACCGCTCCCACCTGGTGCGGCACATGTATGCCCACTCGGGCGAGGCCCACCTCTTCCGCTGCAACGTCTGCGAGCTCCACTTCAAGGAGTCCTCGGAGCTGCTCCAGCACCCCTGCACGCCCAGCGGGGAGCGGCCCTTCCGCTGCGGGGCCTGCCCCAAGGCCTTCCGACGGCCCTCCGACCTGCGCCAGCACGAGCGCACCCACAGCACCGAGCGGCCCTTCCAGTGCGACCTCTGCCAGATGAGCTTCAAGCAGCAATACGCCCTCATGCGCCACCGCCGCACCCACAAAGCCCTGGTGGCCATGGGAGGCGTGGCCAGTGTCGCCGGGGCCGGCATCGCTGCCGCCGCTGCCGCCGCCGCCACTCCCTCCGGGGAGTCGGAGCTGCAGACGGGGCCCTTCAAGTGCTCCCTGTGCGAGAAGGGCTTCGTGCAGCCGGCCCACCTGCTCTACCACCAGCACGTCCACGGCATCGAGAACCTCTTCAAGTGCAACGCCTGCCAGAAGGGCTTCAGCCAGTCCTCAGAGCTGCTGCGCCACCGCTGCGTCCAGAGCGCCGAGCGGCCCTTCAAGTGCGCCGCCTGCAGCAAGGCCTACAAGCGGGCCTCGGCCCTGCAGAAGCACCAGCTGACCTCCCACTGCGCCGAGAAGCCCCTCCGCTGCACCCTCTGCGAGCGGCGCTTCTTCTCCTCCTCCGAGTTCGTCCAGCACCGCTGCGACCCGGCCCGCGAGCGGCCCCTCAAGTGCCCCGACTGCCAGAAGCGCTTCAAGTACGCCTCGGACCTGCAGCGCCACCGGCGGGTCCACACCGGGGAGAAGCCCTACAAGTGCCCCTCCTGCGAGAAGGCCTTCAAGCAGCGCGAGCACCTCAACAAGCACCACGGCGTCCACACCCGCGAGCAGCACTACAAGTGCATGTGGTGCGGGGAGCGCTTCCTTGACTTGGGACTGCTGCAGGAGCACAGCGCCCAGCATACCGCCACCGAGGCCGCCGCCTACCCCGTGGCCCCGTGCCTGCCCTGAGCCCACGGGAGCGCCATCACCCACCTCAAGGCGTCCTTTAGATTGACTGCAGGGGAAAAAATCGCGCTCCAAGGCCCTTTGAGTGGGTGCAAGAAGAGTGGATTGGGGGAGGAAAGAGCATGCATGCCGGCCGCTCACACACCGCCACCGAGGCTGCCGCCTACCCCATGGCCCCGTGCCTGCCCTGAGCCCACGGGAGCGCCGTCACCCACAAGGCGTCCTTTAGATCGATGACGGGGGAAAAATCGCGCTCCAGAGCCCTTTGAGTGGGTGCAAGACGAGCTGATTGGGGGAGTAAAGAGCATGCATGCCGGCTGCTCACACACCACCACAGAGGCTGCTGCCTACCCCGTGGCCCCGTGCCTGCCCTGAGCCCACGGGAGCACCGTCACCCACAAGGCGTCCTTTAGATCGACGACGGGGGAAAAATCATGCTCCAAAGCCCTTTGAGTGGGTGCAAGACGAGTGGATTGAGGGAGGAAAGAGCATGCATGCCGGCCGCTTGCACACCGCCTATCCCGTGGCCCCCTGCCTGCCCTGAGCCCACGGGAGTGCTGACACCCACCTCAAGGCGTCCTTTAGATCGACGGCGGGGGGAAGATCGCGCTCCAAAGCCCTTCGAGTGGGTGCAAGACGAGTGGATTGGGGGAGGAAAGAGCATGCATGTCGACCGCTCGCACACCACTACTGAGGCTGCCGCTTACCCCGTCGCCCCGTGCCTGCCCTGAGCCCATGGGAGCGCCGTCACCCACCCACCTCAAGGCGTCCTTTAGATCGACGGCAGGGGAAAGATCATGCTCCAAAGCTCTTCGAGTGGGTGCAAAACGAGTGAATTTGGGGAGGAAAGAGCATGCATGCTGGCCGCTCACACACCGCCACCGAGGCTGCCGCCTACCCCGTGGCCCCGTGCCTGCCCTGAGCCCACGGGAGGGCCGTCACCCACCACAAGGCGTCCTTTAGATCGATGGCGGGGGAAAGATCGCGCTCCAGAGCCCTTCGAGTGGGTGCAAGACGAGCGGATTGGGGGAGGAAAGAGCATGCATGCCGGCCGCTCGCACACCGCCACCGAGGCTGCCACCTACCCTGTGGCCCTGTGCCTGCCCTGAGCCCACGGGAGCGCCGACACCCACCGCAAGGCGTCCTTTAGATGGACGGCAGGGGAAAGATCGTGCTCCAAAGCCCTTCAAGTGGTTGCAGGACGAGCGGATTGGGGGAGGAAAGAGCATGCATGCCGGCTGCTCGCACACCACCACAGAGGCTGCCGCCTACCCCGTCGCCCCGTGCCTGCCCTGAGCCCACGGGAGCACCGTCACCCACCGCAAGGCGTCCTTTAGATCGACGGCCGGGGAAAGATTGCGCTCCAAAGTCCTTCGAGTGCGTGCAAGACGAGTGGATTGAGGGAGGAAAGAGCATGCATGCCGGCCGCTCGCACACCGCCACCAAGGCTGCCGCCTACCCCGTGGCCCCGTGCCTGCCCTGGGCCCACAGGAGTGCCGAGACCCACCTCAAGGCGTCCTTTAGATCGATGGCGGGGGAAAGATTGCGCTCCAAAGCCCTTTGAGTGGGTGCAAGAAGAGTGGATTGGTGGAGGAAAGAGCATGCATGCCGGCCGCTCACACACCACCACAGAGGCTGCCGCCTACCCCGTGGGCCCATACCTGTCCTGAGCCCGCGGGAGCGCCGTCACCCACCTCAAGGCGTCCTTTAGATCGACGGTGGGGGAAGATCACGCTCCAAAGCCCTTCAAGTGGTTGCAGGACGAGCGGATTGGGGGAGGAAAGAGCATGCATGCCGGCTGCTCGCACACCACCACAGAGGCTGCCGCCTACCCCGTCGCCCCGTGCCTGCCCTGAGCCCACGGGAGCACCGTCACCCACCGCAAGGCGTCCTTTAGATCGACGGCCGGGGAAAGATTGCGCTCCAAAGTCCTTCGAGTGCGTGCAAGACGAGTGGATTGAGGGAGGAAAGAGCATGCATGCCGGCCGCTCGCACACCGCCACCAAGGCTGCCACCTACCCTGTGGCCCCGTGCCTGCCCTGAGCCCACGGGAGCGCCGACACCCACCGCAAGGCGTCCTTTAGATCAACGGCAGGGGAAAGATCATGCTCCAAAGCCCTTCGAGTGGGTGCAAGACGAGCAGATTGGGGGAGGAAAGAGCATGCATGCCGGCCGCTCAGACTGCGCCCTCCTTGCCTCCCTCCTCGTCAGCCTGCCTTGACATCCCAAGCGCCGCATCCATTTCCCAGTCTCATTTGAATCCTTTCCAACCCACAAGTGTGTCTGTGGGACAGAAATGTGATCCCTCAAAGGATCTCCCTGTGGTTTTGGAGCCAGAGGAGGGAACAGGGCAGGGTTTGCAAACTGCAGAACGAGACAGTCGCGGCAAACGACGGACTAGGTTCCCAGGAAAGTTCCCTTGCACATACACACTGAGGCGCTGGTGCATGCTCTTTCCGTTCTGCCTGGCATCTCTGGGACGTGGTGGTTGTCTCGTTGGTTTCGGTCATTTGAAACCAGCATCAGTTGTGCTCCCCTGGCTTGGAGGGTCCTCAAGTAAAGAGACAAGGCGGGAGACGCGTGGAGAGGGGGGGAGGACAGCCCTACTCTATTTACGGCATGAGTATAACATAGAGTGGCTTCCCTGTGTAATTTCTGGGCGACACAGTTAGAAGAAGGGTCTTGTTTACGTGCAAATGGAGAGCGTGACAAGTGCGCCCGTGCGTCTGGGATTCTTATGTGTCCGTAAGCGCCTGCAGATGCCTTTCTTTGGGGTCGGTGTCTCTGCGCACGCAGGAGTGTGCCTGTCTCTGCCCTTAAGCGCCACAGCCCCGCGGACACTATATCGGACGGGGAAACAGTGACCTTGGAAAGTTTGTGGAAACTTTCCTGCCGTGATCCATCCTGCAAGTGATGCCCTGCACCAAAGGGAGCGGGAAGGCTGACCGGTGGGCAGCTGCGCCTTGCCTCGCCTTTTGTTTCGGACTCGCTCGGCCTTGGTTCCCTTCACGGCACCTCGAGATGTACAGAACTGACTTTTATGGAGTTTGTCTTCATTATTTTTCATATTGCTTTTTTTACAAAAAGCAGTTTAATATTCATTAAAAGCCTGTGTAGCCCAGAAGGACGTCCCCCCTTTGATTTACACACATACACACACACACACAGATACATACACTATCAATATAAATAAAAATGTCATGTTTGTTTGTGGGATGAACAGAACTCAAAAACCGCTGGACGAATTGACACCAAATTTGGACACAAGACGCCTAATAACCCAATGTATGTCCTTCACTCAAAAAAATTGATTTTGTCACGTGGGAGTTGTATTCACTGGGCTTTATAGTTCACCAATGATAGAATTGGGCCAAACTTCCCACACAGAACCCCCATGTGGGCCACAGCAATGCGTGGCAGTGGACGGCTAATCTATATAAATAAAAATGTAATGTTCGTTTGTGGGATGAACATAACTCAGAAAGTCCATTTTGGAATTGTACAAAATGCATAAAGTTGAGGGTGAACTACAACTCCCATCATGCCAGGTTGAGCCTGAGAAACTCCATCAGCGCTTGCTACTTTGCTATTTTGGGCAGGTTTGCTCAGTGGGGTTCAGTGTGCGCTCCGGCTGCAGGGTGAACTACAACTCCCACTATGGGTCTCTGTGCCAAGTTCGTTCCAAGTCCATTGTTGGTGGAGTTCAAATTAGATCGCAAGTGAACTATACATCCCATTTGTAAGTCGCCTTGAGTGCCCCTATGGGGGTGAGAAAGGCGGGGTATAAATGAAGCAAATAAATAATCAATCCCAGGAGGTACAACTCCGATACATCATAGTGAATTCTCCCCAAACCTCTCTAGTATGATTGGTTGCTGATCAATTCTGCTCCGTTCTCCTTGCATCATAGGAAAGGGTGAAGGGAAAGGCAGTGGGCAGGGTCATGCAAATCCCACACCAATGGACAGAGTAAGGAGCACTGGAGGGTCTGCGGTGGAGGAAACACATAAAATCTAGGATGGAATTGTCCCGGTCTGAAAACCTTCCCTTGGGTGGTGGGAAGTATGGTGTTGGTGGAGGACATTGGCAGGGCTTTTGGACGTGTTTACGGCGCTTGCTGTAACCTGCAATGTCATTGGAAGGAGGGCCATGGGTGTCTCCTGAGCTGTTTGTGGAAGTGGGAGCCTGTCTGTAAGTGTATACCCCAGCCACACATACACACACATATGCATATTTTCACTTTTATTATGCGTATAGATATATTATGTGTGTGTATTATTTATTTATTTTCGATATTTCTATGCCGCCCTTCTCACCGCGAATGGGGACTCAGAGCATCTTACAATTAATATGTAAATACAATATATTATTACCATAGTACGATATTAGTATTATATATTACTATATTGTACTATACCATTATACTGTCATAATAATAAAACCCCAGCACCAGCTGCTGCTCTGGGCCAGAGTGAGGAGAGAGGGGGCCAGGAAGACAGTTCCACCTTGCCTCCTCTGCTATGCTAATAATATAATATAATGCAATATAATATACTGTATCTACATATATTTATTTATTATTATTCATTTAAAACATTTATATTCCGCCCTTGGACCAGAGTGAGGAGAGAGGGGGCCAGGAAGACAGTCCCACCTTGTGTCCTGTTCTATGCTAATAATATAATGTAATATAATATACTGCATCTATATATAATATTTATAATATTATAATGTAATGCAACATAATACTACTAATAATAATACGGTATTATAATTACTGCTGCTCTGGGCCGGAGTGAAGGGGGGGGGGGGGCAGGAAGACAGTTCCACCTTGTCTCCTCTGCTATTCTAATAATATAATGTGATATAATATATTGTATTTACAGATAATATTTATAATATTATAATGTAATGCAATATACTACTACTACTACTACTAATAATAATATGATATTATAATTACTGCTGCTCTGGATCAGAGTGAAGAGAGAGGGGGCCAGGAAGACAGTTCCACTTCATCTCCTGTGCTAAGCTAATAACATAACATATTATATACCGTATATACATATAATATTTATAATATTATAATGTAATGCAATATAATATTAATAATATGATATTATAATTATATATTTATATTACATGTAATATTACTAATATTACAATATAATGGTATAGTACATATAGTAATATTTAATACTGATATTGTAGTATGCTAATAACATAATATATTGTATGTATATATATCTTGTAAGCTGCTCTGAGTCCCCTTTGAGGTGAGAAGGGTGACATATAAATGTCATAAATAAATAAATAAAATATAAAAATATAATTATAATATTGTATTATTATTAGCAGTATTATATTATATTACATTATAATATTATCAATATTATATGTATATACAATAATATTACATTATATTATATTACATTACATTATATTATATTATATTATATTATATTATATTATATTATATTATATTATATTATATTAGCACAGTGCAGGAGACAAGGTGGAACTGTCTTCCTGGCCCCCTCTCTCTTCACTCTGGTCCAGAGTAGCAATAATTATAATATAATATTATTATTAGTAGTATTATATTGCATTACATTATAATATTATCAATATTATATGTATATACAATATATTATATTATATTATTAGAATAGCACAGGAGACAAGATGGAACTGTCTTCCTGGCCCCCTCTCTCTTCACTCTGGTCCAGAGCAGCAGTAATTATAATATAATATTATTAGTAGTATTATATTGTATTACATTATAATATTATCAATATTATATGTATATACAATTATATTATATTATTAGCACAGTGCAGGAGACAAGGTGGAACTGTCTTCCTGGCCCCCTCTCTCTTCACTCTGGTCCAGAGCAGCAGTAATTATGATATAATATTAGTAGTAGTATGATATTGTATTACATTATAATATTATCAATATTATATGTATATACAATATATTATATTATATTATATTATTAGCGCAGTGCAGGAGACAAAGTGGAACTGTCTTCCTGGCCCCCTCTCTCTTCACTCTGGTCCAGAGCAGCAGTAATTATAATATAATATTATTAGTAGTATTATATTGTAATACATTATAATAGTATCAATATTATATGTATATACAATTATATTATATTATTAGCACAGTGCAGGAGACAAGATGGAACTGTTTTCCTGGTCCCCTCTCTCTTCACTCCGGCCCAGAGCAGCAGTAATTATAATATAATAATATTATTAGTAGTATTATATTGTATTACATTATAATAGTATCAATATTATATGTATATACAATATATTATATTATATTATTAGAATAGCACAGGAGACAAGGAGGAACTGTCTTCCTGGCCCCCTCTCTCTTCACTCTGGCCCAGAGCAGCAGTAATTATAATATAATATTATTATTAGTAGTATTATATTGTATTACATTGTAATAGTATCAATATTATATGTATATACAATTATATTATTAGCACAGTGCAGGAGACAAGGTGGAACTGTCTTCCTGGTCCCCTCTCTCTTCACTTTGGCCCAGAGCAGCAGTAATTATAATATATTATTAGTAGTAGTATATAGTATTACATTATAATACTATCAATATTATATGTATATACAATATATTATATTATTAGAATAGCACAGGAGACAAGGTGGAACTGTCTTCCTGGTCCCCTCTCTCTTCACTTTGGCCCAGAGCAGCAGTAATTATATTATTAGTAGTAGTATATAGTATTACATTATAATACTATCAATATTATATGTATATACAATATATTATATTATATTATTAGAATAGCACAGGAGACAAGGTTGGACTGTCTTCCTGGTCCCCTCTCTCTTCACTCTGGTCCAGAGCAGCAGTAATTATAATATCATTAGTAGTATTATATTATATTACATTATAATAGTATCAATATTATATGTATATACAATTATATTATATTATATTATTAGCACAGTGCAGGAGACAAGGTGGAACTGTCTTCCTGGCCCCCTCTCTCTTCACTCTTGACAGGTCGGTGCATTTGGATGCATTACCAAGCCATCCGTACATGTGCTGGATTCCTGTTTTTGCATTCAGTCTTGGAAGGGGAATCCTGTGTTTTGCAGGCCGGAGGGTGTCTGCATGGCCGGAGGGAAGGGCGGGCCTCCTCCCGGGTTGCTGGCACCGGATGTTTGGAAATGGAAACGGCACATCCGAGAGTTTTCTTGGGAACGGGGAGGACTCTTTCCTTGTTTTCCCTTCTTTAGTGTCTGAACTTCCTTTCCCCCCTATTGTTTCGCTGGGAATGTTTTGCAAGAAGGTTAGTCATAAGAGACCCCCAAGGGCCATCTAGTCCAACCCTCACTACCTCTGAGGATGCTTGCCATAGATGCAGGCGAAACGTCAGGAGAGAATGCCTCTAGAACATGGCCATATAACCCCAAAAAAAACCCTACAACCTAACCCTTTTCTTTCTCCCAGGCAGGGAAAACACAATCAAAACCCTCCTGGCAGATGGCCACTTAGCCTCTGCTTAAAAGCGAAACTTCTCGTCAATGATTCCTCTTAGAACAGGCATGGGCAAACTTGTGTTTTGGACTTCAACTCCCACAATTCCTAACAGCTTGTTGGACTATGTGATGTATCGGCAGATCCGAGTAGGGTGACCTTTTGCAGCTGACAGGTTGATTTTGTCGGTGCTGATTGTTTTTAAGTTCAGGCCAAGGACTTTAGTTACTGCACCCAGTGTGCCGATCACCACTGGGACCCCCTTGACTGGCTTGCCATTATTATTATTATTATTATTATTATTATTATTATTATTATTATTATTAGAAACACAACAAGATGAGTCCACAGCAGACACTGCTGGCTGTTGTGTTGGATCACATGTCGGACACTTCCCAAGTATCTAGGACTGTTGTTGTTGTTGTTATTATTATTATTATTATAAAACACAACAAGATGAGACCATAGTACTCTCTCTGCTGGCTGTTGTATTGGATCACACGTCGGACCTTTCTCAAGTGTCTAGGACTGTGTGATGTATATTATTATTATTATTATTATTATTATTATTATTATTATTTATTGTTATTCCCTCTGAAGAGCGGCTTAAAGAGCTGGGTCTGTTTATCCTACAGAAGAGAAGGCTGAGAGAAGGAGACATGAGAGGAGCCATGTTTACGTCTCTGAAAGGCTGTCCTAGGGAGGAGGCATCCTTCCTGTTGCCCTGGAAATTGGGACTCAATGGAGCCATGCATTCCAATGACAGGGAAGGAGATTCCATTGAACATTGGGAAGAAGAGCTGTTCAGAAGTGGAACTCTCTGCCTTGGAGTCTGGTAGGAGCTGGATGGCAATCTGTCAGGGATGCTTTGATGGTGCTTTTCCTGCCTGTCATCATGAGGTTGGACTTCATGGCTCTTCCAACTCTTATTATTCTACAGTTCTAAAGAAGGATCCTCCATCGGACTTGGAGGCAGAGAGTTCCACTGTTGAACAGCTCTTCTTACGTTCAGGAAGTTCTTCCTAATGTTCAATGGAATCTCCTTTCTTGCCATAGAATCATAGAGTTGGAAGAGACCTCCTGGGCCATCCAGTCCAACCCCCCTATCAAGAAGCAGGAATATTGCATTCAAATCGCCCCTGACAGATGGCCATCCAGTCTCTGTTTCAAAGCTTACAAGGAAGGAGCCTCCACCACACTCCAGGGCAGAGAGTTCCACTGCTGATTGGAAGGAAGGGAGATTCCACCTGAACCTGAGGAAGAAAGGAAGGGAGATTCCACCTGAACGTGAGCAAGGATGTGATGTCCGTCTTGTCTCCATCTGAAAAGGTCTTTGTGGTCCTGCAACTCTGAGGAATGTCCTCTCCTTGCCTTCCTTTATTGACCCCAAGGTCCTGCAAATGCTCGGTTTGCAGCAGTTCTTAGAATGTGCTTCTTGCAGCGTGTCAAAATGTGAGTGGACAGGATTGATGATGCTCTTATGTATATATTTGCGGTCCTGCAAATGCCCAGTTTGCAGGACTGCAAGACTGAGGCCCGAAGCCACCCATCCTCGAAGCCGACAGGAGCCTCACCTAGTGTCTAGATTCAGGGAAATCATGCTCCCCATGCTCTATTTCGCTTTGGTCAGACCACACCTGGAATATTGTGTCCAATTCTGGGCACCACAATTCAAGAGAGATATTGACAAACTGGAATGTGTCCAGAGGAGGGTGACTAAAATGATCAAGGGTCTGGAGAACAAGCCCTATGAGGAGCGGCTTAAGGAGCTGGGCATGTTTAGCCTGAAGAAGAGAAGGCTGAGAGGAGACATGATGAGAGCCATGTATAGATATGTGAGAGGAAGCCACAGGGAGGAGGAGGGAGCAAGCTTGTTTTCTGCTTCCCTGGAGACTAGGACGCAATGGAACAATGGCTTCAAACTACAAGAGAGGAGATTCCACCTGAACATGAGGAAGAACTTCCTGACTGTGAGAGCCGTTCAGCAGTGGAACTCTCTGCCCCGGAGTGTGGCGGAGGCTCCTTCTTTAGAAGCTTTGAAACAGAGGCTGGATGGCCATCTGTCAGGGGTGATTTGAATGCAATATTCCTGCTTCTTGGCAGAATGGGGTTGGACTGGATGGCCCAGGAGGTCTCTTCCAACTCTTGGATTCTAGCATTCTATGATTATGTACATATTTGCGGTCCTGCAAATGCCCGGTTTGCAGGACTGCAGGACTGAGGCCCGAAGCCACCCATCCTCGAAGCCAACAGGAGCCTCACCTGTGATGTTGAAGCTGAATGCAAAAGTGGGAGCCAGGTGGGAGAAAAGAAATTCCAAGATGGGGAAAACCCGCCCACCCATGCCTTCCCCTTTGCTGCTTCCCTTAGAACTTAATTCTGATTTTATTTCAACTGGGAAACACTTCCTTCGGCAGGCCTTCCTTTGCCGGGTCAGAGGGCGGCTTTTACATCTTTCTGGCTCTCCTGAGCCGAAGAGGATCGGTGTGCCTTCCTAGCGCCAAGGCTGGAGGTAATGGGAGCGGCTGGAAAGCAAGAAAGGGGGTGCATTGGTCAGTTTGCGTACACTTGAGGTCATCCAGTCTGACCCTTTGGCATGTGCAGACCGAAGCATCCAAGATTAAAGGACCTCAGTCTCGTGTAATGCTAAAGACACATACACAAGACATGGGCAGGTAGAAAAATGTGTCACTATTTGGGATTTCGCTCTTTCTGAAAACATTTTGGTCGAATGGAAGCATTTCCCTTTAAAGCAGTGTTTCTCAACCTGGGTGTCGGGACCCCTGGGGGGTTCACGAGTGGGTGTTAGAGGGGTGGCCAAAGACCATCAGAAAACAGTATTTTCCGTTGGTCATGGCGGTTCTGTGTGGGAAGTTTGGCCCAATTCTATCATCGCTCTTTGATTGTAGGTGAACTATAAATCCCAGCAACCACAACTCCCAAATATCAAGGTCTGTTTCTCCCAAACTCCACCAGTGTTCACATTTGGGCATATTGAGTATTCGTGCCAAGTTTGGTCCAGATCCATAGTGGTATGAGTCCACAGTGCTCTCTGGACGTTGGTGAACTACAACTCCCAAACTCAAGGTCAATGCCCACCAAACCCTTCCAGTATTTTCTGTTCGTCATGGGAGTCCTATGTGCCAAGTTTGGTTCCATTCTATCATTGGTGGAGTTCAGAATGCTTTTTGATTGTAGGTGAACTATAAATTCCAGCAACTACAACTCCCAAATGTCAAGGTCTATTTTCCCCAAACTCCACCAGTGTTCACATTTGGGCATATTGAGTATTCGTGCCAAGTTTGGTCCAGATCCATCGTTGTTTGAGTCCACAGTGCTCTCTGGACGTTGGTGAACTACAACTCCCAAACTCAAGGTCAATGCCCACCAATCCCTTCCAGTATTTTCTGTTCGTCATGGGAGTCCTATGTGCCAAGTTTGGTTCCATTCCATCATTGGTGGAGTTCAGAACACTCTTTGATTGTAGGTGAACTATAAATCCCAGCAACTACAACTCCCAAATATCAAGGTCTGTTTCTCCCAAACTCCACCAGTGTTCACATTTGGGCATATTGAGTATTCATGCCAAGTTTGGTCCAGATCCATCCTTGTTTAGTCCACAGTGCTCTCTGGACATAGGTGAACTACAACTCCCAAACTCAAGGTCAATGCCCACCAATCCCTTCTAGTATTTTCTGTTGGTCATGGGAATTCTGTGTGCCAAGTTTGGTTTAATCCCATCATTGGTGGAGTTCAGAATGCTTTTTGATTGTAGGTGAACTATAAATCCCTTTGTTTATATCCCTTTGTTAAGACTCAGAAATTGGTTTCGTTTCCCCTGAATGCCTCTCATCCTTATCTGTCGAAGCCTGTCCGAACGCCTAAGGCCTTGGTCGACCTGTCTGTTTTGGCTAATTTCCACCCGCCTGTCTATACGCTCATTAGTTTCTGCAGGAGCCGAGTTGTTTTCAAGCCCCAAATCCTGGGAGCAATTCAGGGAGTAAACTCTCCTCCCTATACCCTGTAGGAACATTCTCATGGGAAACTACACTTTTGTCGCAACTCAGGATAGATTCACCTTGCTCAAGACACCACTACACACCAAGGCTGTAGGTTTTGTAGTTTACTGCAGAAAAAGGCAAAATGGAAAACATAGAAGTAAAGTTGCAAAAGTTCAATAGCCCAAACAGAGTCTTGAATGCAAAGGCAAAGTTCCCAAGATCCAGAGGGAAATAACATGAAGTACATTCCTTTAGCATTGGTTAACAAGAAGCTGGGGGTGGTGACGGCCGACAGGGAGCTCTGGCGTGGGCTGGTCCATGAGGTCACGAAGAGTCGGAGACGACTGAACGAATCAACAACAACAACAACAACAAGAATCCATGGCAGCATGACAAGTTCCCCAAAAAATCAAGAGCAAAACCAAAGTCTAGAGCTAGAACAGTGTTTCTCAACCTGGGGGTCAGGAACCCTAGAGGGGTCGCCAGGGGGTGCCAGAGGGGTCACCAAAGACCATCAGAAAACACTGGAAGAGTTTGGTGGGCATTGACCTTGAGTTTGGGAGTTGTAGTTCACCTACAGAGAGCACTATATCTGGACCAAACTTGGCACAAATACTCAGTATGCTAAATTTGAACACTGATGGAGTTTGGGGAAAATAGGCCTTGATATTTGGGAGTTGTAGTTCACCTACAATCAAAAAGCATTCTGAATCCAAATATCAAGGCCTATTTTCCCCAAACTCCATCAGTGTTCAAATTTAGCATACTGAGTATTTGTGCCAAGTTTGGTCCAGATATAGTGCTCTCTGTAGGTGAACTACAACTCCCAAACTCAAGGTCAATGCCCACCAAACTCTTCCAGTGTTTTCTGTTGGTCGTGGGCATTCTGTGTGCCAAGTTTGGTTTAATTCCATCGTTGGTGGAGTTCAGAATACTCTTTGATTGTAGGTGAACCATGAATCCCAACAACTACAACTCCCAAATTATGATTCATAACATGAGCAAAATTGCAGTTATGAAGTAGCAAAAAAAATGTTATGGTTGGAGGTCACCACAACATGAGGAACTGTATTAAGGGGTCGTGACATTAGGAAGGTTGAGAAACACTGAGCTAGAAGCTTTTCCCAAAAGCCGAGGTAATTTTAGAGAAGTTAACAGGGTATAAGCAACATTGCACTGACAACGGATAGACTTTAATCAGATCGTTAAATATGTTTCCCCAACATGAAAGCATTACGTTGACCTCAAATTTCACGTTTGTTGGCAAGGCGCGCACTTCTGACAACCACAACATGAGGAATTGTGTTCAGGGGTCGTGGCATTAGGAAAGTTGAGAAACACTGCTTTAAAGTGAGTGTGAACGAATGAATTTAGGGTCTGTTTCTGGGACTTTTGGGGGGGGGGCATCAAAGCCCACTACTCACCTGTGCGCCGACCCAAAGCTCCTATAGGTATTGCTGCAATGAAAGGAGAAAAACACAAGATAGGTTGAACCAGGCAGCGTTTGCAAGGAATCGACAGCCCAGCCCAATGCAAAAAGTGAGAAAGACTTACACCGTGTTGTAAGGCAGGGGCTTTGGTCCATATCTGTCCAGGCTGGGGTTCTGGTTGAGGCAACACTAGCAGGACATGAAAGGAAAGGAGGTGCCATCAACCACAAACTCATGGCTCTGGCAGAAGTCTCAGGCTTCACATTGAGGTTTTTGAGGCCAAGGAATTGTAGCAAACAGATTCTATGAGGGTTGAATGAAAAGTAATGCCTCCACCTTCGTAACTCCTCAACAGAGGACGGTACTTGTATGCAGCAGGTACTGGCTTGTTCAGTAGACTCTTCATCTACAGTTCCATTTTGGCTGGAAGACTTAACATTGAACGGTTGCGTTGTTAAATTGCAAAGTATGGAAGTATGTGCAAATGGTCGGTCAATGCAACTTAAGCAATGTATGCGGCAGGTACTGGCTTGTTCAGTAGACTCTCGTCTACAGTTCCATTTTGGTGGAAAACCTTAGCATTGAACGGTTGCGTTGTTAAATTGCAAAGTATGGAAGTATGTGCAGATGGTCAGTCAATGCAACTTAAGCAATGTATGTGGCAGGTACTGGCTTGTTCAGTAGACTCTCATCTACAGTTCCATTTTGGCAGGAAGCCTTAGCATTGATTGGTTATGTTATTAAAGCGCAAAATATGGAACCCTGCACAGACAAATGGAACTATAGAGCAGAGTCTACTGAACAAGGCAGTACCTGCCGCATATGTTGCTTAAGTCGCATTGACCGACCGTCTGTGCAGGGTTCCATATTTGGCACTTTAACAACACAACCGTTCAATGCTAAGGCTTCCTGCCAAAATGGAACTGTAGAGGAGAGGCTACTGAACAAGCCAGTACCTGCCACATACGTTGCTTAAGTTGCATTGACTGACCGTCTGCGCAGGGTTCCATACTTCTCACTTTAACAACACAACCATTCAATGCTAAGGCTTCCTGCCAAAATGGAACTGTAAAGGAGAGTCTACTGAACAAGCCAGTACCTGCCACATACGTTGCTTAAGTTGCATTGACCGACTGTCTACACAGGTTTCCATACTTGGCATATTAACAACACAACCATTCAATGCTAAGGCTTCCTGCCAAAATGGAACTATAGAGGAGAGTCTATTGAACAAGCCAGTACCTGCCACATACGTTGCTTAAGTCGCATTGACTGACCGTCTGCACAGGGTTCCATACTTTGCACTTTAACAACACAACCGTTGAATGCTAAGGCTTCTTGCCAAAATGGAAATGTAGAGGAGAGTCTACTGAACAAGCCAGTATCTGCTGCATACGTTGCTTAAGTCGCATTGACCGACTGTCTACATAGGTTTCATACTTGACACTTTAACAACACAACCGTTCAATGCTAAGGCTTCTTGCCAAAATGGAACTGTAGAGGAGAATCTACTGAACAAGCCAGTACCTGCCGCATACGTTGCTTAAGTCGCATTGACCGACTATCTGCGCAGGGTTCCACACTTTTCACTTTAACCACACAACAATTAAATGCTAAGGCTTCTCGCCAAAATGGAACTGTAGAGGAGAGGCTACTGAACAAGCCAGTACCTGCTGCATACGTTGCTTAAGTCGCATTGACCGACCGTCTGCACAGGGTTCCATACTTCGCACTTTAACAACACAACCGTTCAATGCTAAGGCTTATTTCCAGAATGGAACTATAGAGGAGTGTCTGCTGAACAAGCCAGTACCTGCCACATACCAGTACTGTCATCTGTTGAGTTACTTTTCATTCAACCCTTGTACATTTGCTACTTTTCCTGTTTGGACTTTGCCACCCAGGCGAAGGGCACCTTGGTGAAGATGCCAGGTTGGACGCTTCTTTGATCTTACCCTCCAGGTTTGTGTGACGTCCGGTTTGAGGTACCGCAAGGCATAGCAGCTGAAGCCAAGGACTGGGAGAGAAGGAAGGAAGAAGGGAGGAAGTCAAGGGCCGGTCCCAGTGCAGACCCCGGCGGCTTGACCGTTGCCCCACCCTCCACTTACTCCGGTTCTTGGCGCTGGGCAGCTTGAACTCCCCGGCCGTGGAGACAAAGCGGGACCAGTCCTCCATGGCCTTGGTGAAGCTGGGCCACTCCTCGCGGTCCGCGCCCGGCATCTCAGGAGCCATCTTCCCCGGACGGTAGCTCGACCTCAGCGAACGGCCCAGCTCCGTCATGCCCTGGCAGAGGAAGCACAGGCAGGCACCAATGAGGCGTGATACGTAGCCTGGGACACCCCAAAGGTCATCCAGTCCAACCCCCTCAACAAGTGGTCACCTAATATTTGCTCAGTGTGCTGGTACGTCTGTACCAGGAGCTCCAACTTTATTTTCTTTCTATTAAGTGTTTGCATGCATTCCAAAGATTCAGGGATTCTGCAAAAAGGTGGCTTCCTTTGGTTTGCAGTCATAGGGCAAGCCACCTGTCTATCATTGTTAAGTTTGGATCCGCCCCTTCTCCCAGGGAGATGGGGCCATTTTAGTTAGTCTTAGCGAGGAAAGCTAAGTTAGAGGACGTGGACAAGCTTCACCCGCAGAAAAGCTTCGTTTCTCAGGATATTCCAGGGGAAAATTCCCAATGCTCTGGTTGGGAGCTCGCAGCCTCTCAGCCTTACAGCATCTGAGGGAAACAGCCCTAAAGTCTTAAAGAAATTCCAGAGGGAAAACAGCTTCACAGACCCAAAGAACTCCAGCTGGAGAATCTACAAGCTTTGCCTGGTAGGTTTACTCGGTACCAAGACGCAGTTTGGAATCGGTAGTAGATCCCACACCAACAAAGCTTAGATAACAGACAGGGGTTTCCTCTCAAAGTATAAGAACAGTTAATGAAGACAGCTGCCTGTCCCTTGTGGACAAGATGAAGGAATCCACCAGTTGATTTAAAGCCTTGAAGCATTGGTTTGACTCATTGAAGGTTTGAGAAATATCAACTAAAGATTCCCCCCAGGTACTGTCAGGCCAATATATGCTAATCAAGGTGTTCAGTTGAAACATTCACACCTAGCTCCAGCAGACAAGAGTCCTTTGTCCCACCCTGGTCATTTCACAGATATATAAACCCATTTTTCCTACTTCCAACAGACCTCACTACCTCTGAGGATGCTTGCCATAGATGCAGGCGAAACGTCAGGAGAAAAATTGCCTCCAGAACATGGCCATATAGCCCGGAAAAACCTACAACAACCCAATATCTGTTTAGTTTGTTCAATAATAAAGGGCTTTGTTTAACCTTTCGAGCCATCTAAAGACAATTTCTTCAGGAAAACCCTTGAGGGCCTCTCTTTGAGGCACCCTGGCTTCCCGCTGGGCACAAGGTGCACGTCCTATTTCAAAAGGCAATTATGACAGGCCCAGTGCGGGACAGAACATTCAGTAACAATGGTGGTGGTAGTGATCATAGAACCATACAATCTTAGAGTTGGAAGAGACCCCAGAGGCCATCCAGCCCGACCCCATTCTGCCAGGGAGGCATGCCCAGCCCAATCCCTCCTAATAGATGGCCATCCATAGAATGGAATAGACTCCTAGTTGGAAAGGACCTCAAAGTTCAACCCCCTTCTGCCAGGGAGGAAGACACCATCCAAGCCCTCCCAACAGATGGCCACCCAGCCCCTGCTTAATATCTATCTATATAAATAAAAATGCAATGCTCTTTTGTGGGATTAACCTAACTCAGAAACCACTGGACGGATTGACACCAAATTTGGACACAAGACACCTAACAGTCCAACGAGTGTTCATCACCCCTAAAAATACACAAAAAAAACCCCAAACAACAACAACAGCAACAAAAAACCAGCAGGATGGATTTAACCCCCCCCCCCCCAAAATACACCACACACACACACCCTAAAATTACAAAAACAACAACAAAAAACTCAGCAGAACAGACTTAAAACCCCCAAAATACACCATATATATATATATACACACACACACACACACACACCCTAAAATTACAAAAACAACAATAACAAATAACCCAGCAGAACAGACTTAAAAACCCCAAAAATACACCCCACACACACATATACATATGCACACATACACATATATATATACCCAAGCACACACAATTATACATACACATATATACATATACACATGCACACACAAATAAACACATGCACATATATATACACAAACACAAATATGCATATAGACAGGCACACACATATACACAATATACATATACACATATAAACACACAAATATATACACGTCTACACACACACATATGCACACCCATATATACACCCCCCTCTCTCTCTATATATGTGTGCAAACACACATATATACACACACACACACAAAACACATATACACAGACTGGGCCACAGCAATGCGTGGGAGGGGATGTTTAGTTAATCACCATCATCATATAATCATAGTTGGGGGGAACCCCCAAAGGCCCCCCAATCACCTTCTGCCAGGCAGGAATACCCAGTTTGATCTGTCATGACAGATGGCCATCCAGCCCCTGTGACGTCATTGTAGTAGTAGTAGTAGTAGTAGTAGTAGTAGTAATAGAATACTATTGTTGGGAGGGATCCCCAAAGGGTATTATGTCAACATTTTTCCCAGCTTTGGCGTCCTGGAGGTTGTGCTTGATTCTGGCCACAGGGGGGTGCTGTTGCTTCATCCTCGATGACAAAGAGCCTTGATCACACACTTCCTCCTTTCTTGGATTGCCGGCATTGTCTGCTACTTCCTTTTTATGGTACCTTTTATGGCTCCTCCCTGCTTAAGCGGAGCCTAATATTTCTACTCACAGCTCACAGCTGTTTTCGAAATGCATAGGTGGACTGTGAGCTGGGCTGAAGGTTGGGTGCTCACCCTGACCCGGGCTTCGAACTGCCAACCTTTAGATTGGTGTGATCTATTGCTGCTGGTGATTAACCAGCTGTGCTAAAACCCAGCCGCATTATCCTTGTATATTGTTTGTTTGTTTGTTTGTTTGTTTTCTATTGCTTGTATGAAGAAAGGACTCACCAGGGAGGGCAGGCGGAGGTTGGGGACTCCGGCCAACGTGAACGTTGCGTTCTCAAAGTCATCTTATTTCGAAATACATGGAACACACAGGAAGAAAGATGGAAAAGTAGAATGAGGATCTCTTCCAGGATTTAGTCTGCACTACACAGGGACAATGGTTTGATATCATCTATCTATCTATCTATCTATCTATCTATCTATCTATCTATCTATCTATTCATCCATCCATCCATCCATCTATCCATCCACCCATCTATTTATCTATCCATTTATCCATCCATCCATCCATCCATCCATCTATCCATCTATTTATCTATCTATCCATCTTTCTTTCTTTCTTTCTTTCTTTCTTTCTTTCTTTCTTTCTATGTATTCATCCATCTATCTATCTATCTATCTATCTATCTATCTATCTATCCATCCATCCATCCATCCATCCATCCATCCATCCATCCATCCATCTATCCATCCATCTATCCATCCATCCATCCATCCATCCATCCATCCATCCATCCATCCATCCATTTATCTAGCCATTTATCCATCCATCCATCCATCCACCCATCTATCTATTTATCCATCTATCTATCATCTATCTATCATCTATCTATCATCTATCTATCTATCTATCTATCTATCTATCTATCCATCCATCCATTTATCTAGCCATTTATCCATCCACCCATCTATCTATTTATCCATCCATCTATCTATCATCTATCTATCTATCTATCTATCTATCTATCTATCTATCTATTCATCCATCCATCCATTTATCTAGCCATTTATCCATCTATCTATCTATCTATCTATCTATCTATCTATCTATCTATCTATCTATCAGGGACAATAGTTTGATACCTATCCATCCATCCATCCATCCATCTATTTATCTAACTACCTATCAATTTATATATCCATCTCTCTCTCTCTCTCTCTCTCCACCCATCCATCCATCTACCCATTTATCCATCCATTTATCCATCCATCCACCCATCCATCTCTTCTCCACCAGCACTTTAACCTTCTCCACCAGTCCCCCCTGGATGGGCAAGGGTCCCACCCCATCCCCAACCAAGGGACTCGGATCCTCCAAGTCTATCTTCCATCCCTCCCTCCCTCCCTCCATCCCAGGCCAAGCCAGGTGTGCCAGGCGTGTCTCACCTTTGGAGCAGTAGGTGGTGGTGCGTGCGTGCTGGTCGGTCAGGCGGTTGGCCATGGTGTCCATGTCCATGCGGCGGAGGCTGGGCAAGGCCGGGTGGTAGATCTGGCTCTTGACCCCGGCCAGCTGGGCCTTGTGCGGCTCCAGAGGGATCAGGACCCCCGGGGAGGCAAAGGTTGGCGCACCGTCCGGCGGCCACGGGGTCAGGTCCAGCACCTGCGCCATCCTGCACCAAGGAGCAGATACTAGCCTCTCATCAGAACAATAACAATAACAATAACAATAACAACAATAATAATAATGTCAATAATAATAATAATAATAATAATAATAATAATAATAATAATAGGCATCCTAGGGTCGGAGGGACTCTCAAGGGCCATCCAGTCCAACCCCCTTCAACCATGCAGGAAAAACACCATCCGATCCCTCCCGACAGATGGCCATCCATCCACATGGAGAAATAGGGCTATAGAAGCAAAGAGTTGGGAGAGACCCCTGAAATGACATCCAGTCCAATACAGAATCTGATCCCTCCCAATAGATAGCCATCCAGCCTGTGTTTAAACCAGGTGTGCATGGGCCACCCTCCAGGTGTTTTGGACTTCAGCTCCCACAATTCCTAACAGCCTACCTATCTAACCCAACCACCTTCAGCCATGCAGGAAAAGCACAATCCGATCCCTCCCAACAGATGGCCATCCAGCCATAGATGTGATGGGCAGACACACTATATTCTATGACATATCTATTATATCTATCAAGTTGGAAGGGATCCCCAAAGGCCATCTAGTCCAATCTGCTTTGGCCATTCAGGAAAAGCACAATCCGATCCCTCTCAACAGATGGCCATCCAGCCATAGATGTGATGGATAGACACACTATATTCTATGACATCTCTATCATAGAATCCTCAAGTTGGAAGGGACCCCAAAGGGCCGACCAGTCCAATCCCCTTTGGCCATGCAGGAAAAGGGCAATCCAATCCCTCCCGACAGATGGCCGTCCAGCCATAGATGTGATGGATAGACACACTATATTCTATGGTATCTCTATCACAGAATCCTCAAGTTGGAAGGGACTCCCAAGGGCCATCCAGTCCAACCTCCTTCGGCCATTCAGGGAAAGCACAATCCGATCCGTCCCGATAGATGGGCATTGAAGCTCTGCTAATAATAATAATAATAATAATAATAATAATGAAGCATAGTGTTGGACAGGACTCCCAAGGGCCATCTAGTCCAATCCCCTTCAGCCATGTAGGACAAGCACTATCCAATCCCTCCCAACAGATGGCCATCCAGCCATAGATGTGATGAATAGACACACTATATTCTATGATATATTCCATCATATATCAAGTTGGAAGGGATCTCCAAGGGCCATCCAGTCCAACCTTCTTCAGCCATGCAGGAAAACCACTATCCAATCATTCCTGACAGATGGCCATCCAGCCATAGAGGTGATAGATAGGGAGAAAGATAGATAGACACACAATATCCATCATAGAATCCTCAAGTATGGGACCCCACACCATCCGATTCCTCCCAAGAGATGGCCATCCAGCCATAGATGTGATAGGTAGGCACACTATATGATAGCTCTGTCAAAGAATCCTCAAGTCGGAAGGGGTCCCCAAGGGCCATCCATTCTAACCCCCTTCAGCCATGTAGGAAAAGCACCGATCCTTCCCAACAGATGGCCATCCAGCCATAAGGGTGTTAGATAGATAGATAGATAGATAGATAGATAGATAGATAGATAGATAGATCGAGTAGACAGATATAGCTACACACACTATATCCATCCTAGAGACCTCAAGTTGTATGAGGGTCCACACTATCCGATCCCTCCTGACAGATGGCCATCCAGCCTGTGTTCCAACACTTCTGTAGAATTCTATTTTTATTTATTCACTTATTTACAACATTTCTAGAATTGGAAGGGACCCCAAAGGCCATCCAGTCCAAACCCCTTCGGTCAGTCAGGAAAACCACAATCCGATCCCTCCCGACAGATGGCCATCCAGCCTGTGTTCCAACACTTCCGTAGAATTCTATTTATATTTATTCACTTTTTTACAACATTTCTATAATTCTAGCGTTGAAAGGGACCCCAAAGGCCATCCAGTCCAGCCCCCTTTGGTCAGTCAGGAAACCCTCCTGACAGATGACCATTCAGCCTGTGTTTAAGCACTTCCCTAGAATCCTAGAGTTGGAAGGGAGTCAGCCAGGAAACCCTCCCAACAGATGTCCATTCAGCCTATGTTTAAGCACTTCCCTAGAATTGGATGGGACCACCCTCAAGGGCCAACCCCACGCCATTCGATCCCTCCCGACAGATGGCCATCAGGAAGTCTCTTTTCCTGCCGTTTGGATCCATAACTCCATGGTGTCCCAGCCTTTTGAGCAGACCTCCTTTCTCGTATTGAAACCGGCCTCCCCTCTGTCCCATTCTCTCGGCTTACCTGGCTCCTTCCTCGCTTGCTTCTCTCTCCTGGCCTCACCTGGCCAGGTAACCCTGACCTGGCCTCACCTGGGCATTGAGCCCCTCCTCCTTCTCCGTGGCGATGGGAAGCCAATGCCCAAAGTGAGGATGGCGATGATGATGGAGGTGAGGACAAGGTTGCTAAGAGACAGCAGCCATTGTCTTGGTGGAGCAAAGTCACACCAAGGGCCCATCATTTACATATCATTATTTACATTATTTACATATAATGCAAGGCGAACTAAGGCTTTCACCTGAGCAGCTTGGCGTCTCAATAAAGAGATGAAAGCAGCATAATAATAATAATAATAATAATAATAATGCATCTGTTCCAATGTTTATCTAGAACTCTAAAGGAGTTTGCCCTCTAATGTTCAGACTAAAACCCAAAGCGGATATTTCCCCACTAATAGTGTTATTGAGGAAGAATTTTGAGCTGTCTGATTGGTTGGCGCTCTACAGCTCTACCTCCTGAGCACCTTAACCAATGGGTGAGCTCACGCCACTTTGGCCTCCTGGCCAGTCAGGAGAGAAGGAGGCGGGACGAGAGGGAAACAATGAGAACTTGAGTGGATTATGGAAATATGTGGTATCTATGTGGTCGGCGAGTCCTCAGGGAGGCTTCTAGCCAGCCAGCCTATTGTCTTTGATGGGTGGCAATAAATGTTGATGTCTGGCGAGGTGGCCAGGATCCGGCTTTTTCTTGAATTGAGATATTTATTTATTATTTATTTACTTTATTTCTATACCGCTTTTCTCAGCCCTCAGGCGACTCAAAGCGGTGAACAAAATCAATACAAAACATCACAAAACAAGTATAGGCCAATTAAAAACAATTATAACATAATTCATTAACATCAGTATAACAATCATGAGCGCCTCAACAGTAAAATCAGAATCCAGTCTCGTCATCCATTATTCCGTATTCCTATGTTCAATTACACTGTTTAATCAAATGCTTGTTTGAACAGCCTGGTCTTCACTTTCCTCCGAAACGCCAGCAGGGAGGGGGGCCGATCTGATATCTGTAGGAAGGGCGTTCCACAGTTGAGGGGCCACCACTGAGAAGGCCCTGTCTCTCGTCCCCACCAAGCGTGCCTGTGATAGAGAGCAGGGCCTCCCCAGATGATCTTAGTGTCCTAGTTGCTTCATAGGAGTCACAGTCTGGTTTCAGGCTGGCCACGGCACCGAGACGGCCTTGGTCGTCTTGGTGGATGACCTCCGTAGAGAGCTGGACAAGGGGAGTGTGACCCTCCTGGTTCTCTTGGACATCTCAGCGGCTTTCGATACCATCGATCATGGTCTCCTTCTGGGACGACTCTCTGGGATGGGTCTTGGGGGCACGGTTCTGTCGTGGCTCTGATCCTTCCTGGAGGGTCAATCCCAGATGGTGAAGCTGGGAGATGCCTGCTCGGACCCCTGGCCTTTGACCTGTGGGGTCCCGCAAGGCTCTATTCTATCTCCCATGCTCTTTAACATCTACATGAAACAGCTGGGAGAGGTCATCCGGAGTTTTGGAGTTGGGTGCCATCTCTACGCAGATGATGCCCAACTCTACTACTCTTTTCCACCTAATTCCAAGGAAGTTCCTCAGGTGGTGGACGAGTGCCTGGCCACTGCGGCTGTCTGGATGAGGAGGAACAAGCTGAAGATAAATCCTGACAAGACAGAGGTCCTCCTGGTTGATCGCAAACCGGATCGGGGTATAGGGTGGCAATCTGTTCTGGATGGGGTTACACTCCCCCTGAAGCCACAGTTCCGCCGTTTGGGAGTCCTCTTGGATTCATCACTTACGCTTGAGGCTCAGGCGTCGGCGGTGTCCGGGAGGGCTTTTGCACAATTGAGATTTATGCACCAGCTGCGACCGTACCTCGCTAAGGTGGATCTGGCCGGGGTGGTTCATGCCTTAGTCACCTCTAGATTGGACTACTGCAATGCGCTCTACGTGGGGCTGCCCTTGAAAACGGCTCAGAAATTCCAACTGGTTCAACGAGCGGCGACTAGGATGTTAACTGGTGCTCCCTACAGAGAGAGGTCAACTCTCCTGTTCAAGGAGCTCCACTGGCTGCCATTTACCTACCGAGCCCAATTCAAGGTGCAGGTGCTCACCTACAAAGCCCTAAACGGTTTGGGACCACCCTACCTACGTGATCTCCGTATATGAACCCACCCGCTCCCTCCGTTCATCCAGAGAGGCCCTGCTCGTGATCCCACCTGCGTCGCAGGCTCGTTTGGTGGGGACGAGAGACAAGGCCTTCTCTGTGGTTGCCCCTTGACTTTGGAACACCCTCCCCAAAGACATCAGACTAGCACCCACGTTGGCAGTCTTTAGGAAGAACTTGAAGACCTGGCTATTCCGATGTGCCTTTCCAGAATAGGATAACCTCCAGCACTACGTCCCAGACACACTTTATCAGAGTTTAAGACTCTCTGCACTCTGCACTTGCCCAGAATCCCAACACATTACCTCTTACACCCAGCACTTTTTAACCTGTACCCTTCATTGGCCCGGCCCTGGTTTTATTGCGTAATAGTGTAATGTTCTGTTTTGTTATTGCTTATGTTTTAATTTGCTTTGATTTGTATTGTTATTGTCTGTTGTTGTTGTGTTGAGGCCTTGGCCTTTGTTAGCCGCATTGAATCATAGAATCAAAGAGTTGGAAGAGACCTCATGGGCCATCCAGTCCAACCCCCTGCAAAGAAGCAGGAATATTGCATTCAAACCACCCCTGACAAATGGCCATCCAGCCTCTGTTTCAAAGCTTCCAAAGAAGGAGCCTCCACCACACTCCGGGGCAGAGAGTTCCACTGCTGAACGGCTTCCTCATGTTCAGGTGGAATCTCCTCTCTTGTAGTTTGAAGCCATTGTTCATTGAGTCCTTCGGGAGATGCTAGCAGGGTACAAATAAAGTTTAATAATAATAATAATAATAATAATAATAATAGGAGGAGGAGATATGGAGACAATGGGGTGATCCTGGCTGTAGTTTTGGTGGATGGAAGATAACAGATCAGGACCAAGTGTGGCTTTCCAAAGGCCCTTTTGTCCTGTTGAGATATGATCATCAATGCCAAGTGGGCACCACCCACTGAGGGGATCAACTCCGAGCCCCAGGGTGGCTTCTCATTGTATGGTTTATGCAAATCAGTCTTTTGATAAGGTTCTTTTCAACAAAGGATTTCCTTCTTTCCAGGGTCACAGAGAGTGGCTTCTTATATTTTTATACATTTTTTTAATAAAAGGGAATAGGGCAGAAGGATCAAGTGAAGGTCAGGTATACAGGGAGAAATATAGAAATCATTGTGTAGAAAACATACCCACTTATCCCTCCCACCATAGAAGTTCAAGAGAGTACATAATAATAATAAATAATAATAAATGTGCTCCCTTCTGCTATCTATGAAACCTGGGGCATAAAACCTTGATTAAATGTACACACTATCTAACATGGGAAGGGTCCTTGTTGTTGTTAGTGTCTTGGCAAATTGACCAAGCCTTAACCCTTATTAGGTTCTTGTGGGTTTTTTCGGGCATGTTCTAGAGGCATTCTCTCCTGACGTTTCGCCTGCATCTATGGCAAGCATCCTCAGAGGTAGTGAGGTCTGTTGGAAGTAGGAAAATGGGTTTATATGTCTGTGAAATGGCTGGGGTGGGGCAAAGAGCTCTTCTCTGCTGGAGCTAGGTGTGAATGTTTCAACTGACCACCTTCATTAGCATTTGAAGGCCTGGCTGAGCCTGGGAAAATCCCCTGTTGAGAGGTGTTAAGATGTGCCTGGTTGTTTCCTCTCTGCTGTTTTGCTGTTGTAATTTTAGAGTTTTTTTTAGTACTGGTAGCCAGATTTTGTTCATTTTCATGGTCTCTTCCTTTCTGTTGAAATTGTCCACATGCTTGTGGATTTCAATGGCTTCTCTGTGTAGCCTGACATGGTGGTTGTTGGTGTGGTCCAGCATGTCTGTGTCCTCAAATAATATGCTGTGTCCAGGCTGGTTCCTCAGGTGCTCTGCTATGGCTGAATTCTCTGGTTGGAGTAGTTTGCAGTGCCTTTCATGTTCCTTGATTCGTGGTTGGGCAACGCTGTGTTTGGTGGTCCCTCTGTAGACTTGTCCACAGCTGCATGGGATACAATGGTAGACTCCTGCAGAGGTGAGAGGATCCCTCTTGTCCTTTGCTGAACGGAGCATTGGTTGGATTTTCTTGGTGGGTCTGTAGGTGGTTTGTAGGTTGTGTTTCCTCCTCAGCTTCCCTCTGCGGTCAGTGGTTCCCTTGATGTCTGGCAAGAACGCTTTCCCTCTGGGTGGATCTTCGTCTTGACTCTCGTGGCTTCTTCTTGGTTGTCTTGCAGCTCTTCTGATGTCTGAGGTGGAGTCTCCATTGGCCTGGAGAGCCCAGTTGAGGGTGTTCAGTCCATCTTGGAGGAGGTGGGCTTCGCAGATTCTTTTTGCACGGTCTGCCAAGGCTTTAATGGTGCTTCTTTTTTGACTTGGGTGATGGTTGGAGTTTTGATGTAGATATCTATCTGTGTGTGTGGGTTTTCTGTAAACGGTGTGACCCAATTGTTGATCTGGTTTGCGGATGACTAGGACATCTAGAAAAGGCAATCTTCCTTCATTTTCTTTTTCCATAGTGAACTGGATGTTTGGGTGGATGCTGTTAAGATGGTCCAGGAACCTGTTGAGTTCTTCTTCTCCATGGCTCCAAATGGTGAAAGTGTCATCCACATATCTGAACCATATGTTTGGGTGGATGCTGTTAAGATGGTCCAGGAACCTGTTGAGTTCTTCTTCTCCATGGCTCCAAATGGTGAAAGTGTCATCCACATCTCTGAACCATATGTTTGGGTGGATGCTGTTAAGATGGTCCAGGAACCTGTTGAGTTCTTCCTCTCCATGGCTCCAAATGGTGAAGGTGTCATCCACATCTCTGAACCATATGTTTGGGTGGATGCTGTTAAGATGGTCCAGGAACCTGTTGAGTTCTTCTTCTCCATGGCTCCAAATGGTGAAGGTGTCATCCACATCTCTGAACCATATGTTTGGGTGGATGCTGTTAAGATGGTCCAGGAACCTGTTGAGTTCTTCTTCTCCATGGCTCCAAATGGTGAAGGTGTCATCCACATCTCTGAACCATATGTTTGGGTGGATGCTGTTAAGATGGTCCAGGAACCTGTTGAGTTCTTCCTCTCCATGGCTCCAAATGGTGAAGGTGTCATCCACATCTCTGAACCATATGTTTGGGTGGATGCTGTTAAGATGGTCCAGGAACCTGTTGAGTTCTTCTTCTCCATGGCTCCAAATGGTGAAGGTGTCATCCACATCTCTGAACCATATGTTTGGGTGGATGCTGTTAAGATGGTCCAGGAACCTGTTGAGTTCTTTTTCTCCATGGCTCCAAATGGTGAAGGTGTCATCCACATCTCTGAACCATATGTTTGGGTGGATGCTGTTAAGATGGTCCAGGAACCTGTTGAGTTCTTTTTCTCCATGGCTCCAAATGGTGAAGGTGTCATCCACATCTCTGAACCATATGTTTGGGTGGATGCTGTTAAGATGGTCCAGGAACCTGTTGAGTTCTTCTTCTCCATGGCTCCAAATGGTGAAGGTGTCATCCACATCTCTGAACCATATGTTTGGGTGGATGCTGTTAAGATGGTCCAGGAACCTGTTGAGTTCTTTTTCTCCATGGCTCCAAATGGTGAAGGTGTCATCCACATCTCTGAACCATATGTTTGGGTGGATGCTGTTAAGATGGTCCAGGAACCTGTTGAGTTCTTCTTCTCCATGGCTCCAAATGGTGAAGGTGTCATCCACATCTCTGAACCATATGTTTGGGTGGATGCTGTTAAGATGGTCCAGGAACCTGTTGAGTTCTTTTTCTCCATGGCTCCAAATGGTGAAGGTGTCATCCACATCTCTGAACCATATGTTTGGGTGGATGCTGTTAAGATGGTCCAGGAACCTGTTGAGTTCTTCTTCTCCATGGCTCCAAATGGTGAAGGTGTCATCCACATCTCTGAACCATATGTTTGGGTGGATGCTGTTAAGATGGTCCAGGAACCTGTTGAGTTCTTCCTCTCCATGGCTCCAAATGGTGAAGGTGTCATCCACATCTCTGAACCATATGTTTGGGTGGATGCTGTTAAGATGGTCCAGGAACCTGTTGAGTTCTTCTTCTCCATGGCTCCAAATGGTGAAGGTGTCATCCACATCTCTGAACCATATGTTTGGGTGGATGCTGTTAAGATGGTCCAGGAACCTGTTGAGTTCTTCTTCTCCATGGCTCCAAATGGTGAAGGTGACATCCACATCTCTGAACCATATGTTTGGGTGGATGCTGTTAAGATGGTCCAGGAACCTGTTGAGTTCTTCTTCTCCATGGCTCCAAATGGTGAAGGTGTCATCCACATCTCTGAACCATATGTTTGGGTGGATGCTGTTAAGATGGTCCAGGAACCTGTTGAGTTCTTTTTCTCCATGGCTCCAAATGGTGAAGGTGTCATCCACATCTCTGAACCATATGTTTGGGTGGATGCTGTTAAGATGGTCCAGGAACCTGTTGAGTTCTTTTTCTCCATGGCTCCAAATGGTGAAGGTGTCATCCACATCTCTGAACCATATGTTTGGGTGGATGCTGTTAAGATGGTCCAGGAACCTGTTGAGTTCTTCTTCTCCATGGCTCCAAATGGTGAAGGTGTCATCCACATCTCTGAACCATATGTTTGGGTGGATGCTGTTAAGATGGTCCAGGAACCTGTTGAGTTCTTTTTCTCCATGGCTCCAAATGGTGAAGGTGTCATCCACATCTCTGAACCATATGTTTGGGTGGATGCTGTTAAGATGGTCCAGGAACCTGTTGAGTTCTTCTTCTCCATGGCTCCAAATGGTGAAGGTGTCATCCACATCTCTGAACCATATGTTTGGGTGGATGCTGTTAAGATGGTCCAGGAACCTGTTGAGTTCTTTTTCTCCATGGCTCCAAATGGTGAAGGTGTCATCCACATCTCTGAACCATATGTTTGGGTGGATGCTGTTAAGATGGTCCAGGAACCTGTTGAGTTCTTCTTCTCCATGGCTCCAAATGGTGAAGGTGTCATCCACATCTCTGAACCATATGTTTGGGTGGATGCTGTTAAGATGGTCCAGGAACCTGTTGAGTTCTTCTTCTCCATGGCTCCAAATGGTGAAGGTGTCATCCACATCTCTGAACCATATGTTTGGGTGGATGCTGTTCAGATGGTCCAGGAACCTGTTGAGTTCTTCTTCTCCATGGCTCCAAATGGTGAAAGTGTCATCCACATCTCTGAATCATATGTTTGGGTGGATGCTGTTCAGGTGGTCCAGGAACCTGTTGAGTTCTTCTTCTCCATGGCTCCAAATGGTGAAGGTGTCATCCACATCTCTGAACCATATCGTGGGCTTTTTGGTTGCTGTCTCCAGGGCTTGTTCTTCAACCCTTAACCCTTATTATCCAGTCTGGTGTCCTTGTCCTTAGCAAAACTATAAGTTACTATCTTTTATGGGGGGGGGCATGTTCGACTTCAGGTTCGCCTTTTGTTTCGTCGTGCATGCCCTGCATTGTGGCTTTCTTTGCAAAAGGCAAGATGCCCTGGCTGGCTGTCCTCCTCGGATTCAGAGCAACACAGTTTCCTCCTTAATCCAATTTGCAATTAGACCCATCAGCTAATCCCTTTCCCGGCTTTATGGGGCAGGAAGGGGGGCGTCCGAGAGCACTTGTGCCAAGGGAGCTGAGGGAGAGCTGCTGTCCAAAGGAAACAAGGCGAGGGGCCACCACCGCTGCTCCTTCCCGTTTGGGTCCTTTGGGTGGAAGAGGCCCACCCAAGGAAGCCGGACCCTCCCATGGCTCTCTAGACCGGCCGATGGTAGGTTGGGTTTCTTCTCAGTTGGGTTGACATTGAAGTCTATCATGGCTTGGCATTGGTTGCGGCAGAGAGCGAGGGTGACCAAGTCCCTATGGGGAGAAATATAATAATAATAATAATAATAATAATAATAATAATAATAATAATAATATGTTAGCAACCATGAATCCATTTGGGGAGAAAGGTGGGATAGAAATATGATGATGATGATGATGATGATGATGATGATGATGATGATGATTATATTTCTATCCCACCTTTCTCCCCAAAGGGACTCATGGTTGCTCACATGTTGTTGTTGTTGTTGTTGTTGTTGTTGTTGTTATATTTCTAGCCCACCTTTCTCCCCAAAGGAACTCATGGTTGTGAACATATTGTTGTTGTTGTTCTAATTATTCTTATTCAACAACAGATTCTCCATACTATCCCTTCAGGTAGTTAATCGTGTCACCTCTCCGTCTTTTCTTCTGCAAGTTAAACATATTACGGAGCTCCCTGAGTTGCTCCTCGTGCTTTTCTTCCTCTTCAATTGTGTTGTTTTCTGTATTTATTGGCGAATTTTAGTTCAACTCAGAGAGGGCCTTTCTGCCTCTTCCTATGACAATGTCCTTGGCTTCCGTCCAGACTTCTGGCTCCTCGTCAATTAGGCTTAATTGTGCAAATCCGTTTTGTACCTTCAAACTCCACAGTGATATCCTCCAGGTTGTAATTTAGTGCCATTGTTGGCCTTGGTGTTCTTCTTTAGCTTTAATCTAAGCATTGCTACACGGAATTCATGGTCTGTGCCGCAATCTGCACCGAGTCTTGTTTTTGCTGAGAGAACGGAGCTTTTCCATTTTCCCTTTCCAATTATGATTGCCATCAGGGGACTTCGTGGGCAGTTTGAAGAATGTTTACATCAGGATCTCAAACGTCTAAAGCTGAGGAGGGCCAGTTCAGGGTCCCTTGGGCTGATGGGGGGCCGGGCTATAGTTTGGAAAGAAGCAATGCAAAAAGATAGGAAAAAACAGCACAATATTTAACACAAAGAGCAATGTAAACCAACATCAACTGACCAGTATTTCAATGGGAAGACTGGGCCTGCTTTTGACTGATGAGAGAGTCGTTAATTATGATTGTGGTTGTTGTGTTGCAAAGGGGATTTGCCTTCATCTTCATATGAGGCTGAGACGGTGTGACTTGGCTAAAGTCCTTCCTTTTCCTCTTCCCCCCCCCCTCATTCCCTTCCTTCCCCTTCTCTCTCCTTCCATCCTTCTTTCCCTTCGTATCTTCCTCACTTTCTTCTTTTTCTCTTCATCCTTCCTTCCATCTCTTTTTCTTTTCCTCTTTCTCCTTCCTTCCTTCTCCTTTCTCCCTTCTCTCCCTCCCTATTTTCCTCCCTCATTCCCTGTTTTCCTTCCTTGCTTGCTACCTCTTCTCTTTTCTCCTTCCTTCCTTCCATACTTTCTTTCCCTCGTTCTCTCTCCTCTCTTCCTGTCTTTTTTCTTTCTCCCCTTCCTTCCCTCTTTCCTTCCCTCCCTTCCTCCTTCCCAGTCTTCCTCTCTCATTCCCTCCCTCCCCCCTTCCTTGGTTTTCTTTCTCCTTCTTTCCATCCTACCTTCCTTCCTTTCCCTCTGCCCCCTCCCTGTCTTCATCCCTTATTCCCTTTCTTCTTCCCTCTCTTCCTTTTATCTCTTTCCTTCCTTCCTTCCTTCCTTCCTTCCTTCCTTCCTTCCTTCCTTCCTTCTTTCCTTCTATTTCTTTCCCTCTTTCTCCTTCCTTCCTCTCTCATACCCTCCCTCCCCTCCTTTCTCTTTCTTCCTCCCGCTCTTCCTTTTATCTCCTTCCTTCCTTCCTTCCTTCCTTCCTTCCTTCCTTCCTTCCTTCCATTTGTTTCTTTCCCTCTTTCCCCTCCCTCCCTGTCTTCTTCCCTTATTCCCTTTCTTCTTCCCTCTCTTCCTTTTCTCTCCCTTCCTTCCTTCCTTCTTCCTTCCTTCCATCCTTCCATCCATCCATCCGTCCGTCCTTCCTTTTCTCTCTCCCTCCTTCCTTCCTTCCTTCCTTCCTTCCTTCCTTCCTTCTCCTCTTTCTCTCTCCCCCATTCCCTTCCTTCCTTCCTTTCCCTCTGCCTCCCTCCCTGTCTTCCTCCCTTATTCCCTTTCTTCTTCCCTCTCTTCCTTTTATCTCCTTCCTTCCTTTTGTTTCTTTCTTTCCCTCTTTCTCCCTCCTCCCTCTCTTCCTCTCTCATTGCCTTCCTTCCGTCCTTCTTTTTCTCTCTCCTTCCTTCCTTCTCCTCTTCCTCCCTCCCTCCTTCATTCCCTCCCTCCCTCCCTTCCTTCCCCTCTGTCTCCTTCCATGTCCCCCTCCCTCATTCTCTTCCTTCCTTCCTCCCTTCCTTCCTTCCTTTCTCCCACTGTGATGTGTGCAGAGGGGCCAGCATGAAGGGAATGGTGGTGGTACGAAGGGAATGATATTGGTGGCCCAGGAATGGCGTTGGGGGGCTGGACAAATGGCCTTTGTGGGCCGCATCCGTCCCGTGGGCCGTTGTTTGCGTACCCCTGGTTTCTATGTTCTGTTTACAGTTTTGCTCTGCCTTCTCCTTTTCCGTCTCCACATACACTGCGCTCTGTCCAGCTCCAGACTCTCCCTTTCGCCCCTGAGGCGGTCAGTGGCTGAATGTCCATCTGGCTCCGGACCAGCGGCATCATGGGCCCCGTCGAGCAGCAGCGGCTGGTGAGTCCAAGGCCGGCGCTTCGGCCACAACTCCTTAACACTCTGCGGTATCTTCCCAAATAGCTGGCGCAGCCTGGGCTGCGTCTGCACTGTCGAATTAATGCAGTTCGGCACCCCTTTCACCCCCAAGGCTTAGTGCTGTGGCACCCAGGGACTTGTAGCTGGGCACTTTGTAAAACTAGATCTCTCAGGATTCCATAGCACTGAGCCACGGCAGCCCAAGTGGTCTCAAACTGCATTCGTTCTGTAGTGCAGACGCACTCTTGGGGAGCTTTCTTAAAGTTTATTTATTTATTTAGAACTTTTATATCCCAGTCTTCTCAGGCTGGCTAACAACAGAAAATCCATACACAAATAAACTAATAACATCATAATACATTAAAATACAAACCGAATAAATACATAAAGCCAAATCGTCAAGATAAAATCACATTCATCACAATCCGCCAGTGTGGTCAGGAGTTGTTGACTCGCCAATCATTCTGAGAATGCTATGTCCCAGAGCCAGGATTTAACTAGCTTTCTGAAAGCCAGGAGGGGAAGGGCAGATCTAATGTTCATCGGGAGAGAGTTCCAGAGTCGAGGGGCCACCACCAAGAAGGAGGCCCTGTCCCTCGTCCCCACCAGACGCGATTGCGAGGGAGGTGGGACCGAGAGCAGGGCCCCCCTCCAGAAGATCTTAACAACCTTGATGGTTCATAGGGAAGAATCCGTTTGGACAGGTAAACTGGGCCGGAGTCGTTAAGGGATTTATAGGTCAACACCAGCACTTTGAATTGTGCTCGGAAGCTAATTGGCAGCCAGTGGAGCTGATGCAACAAAGGAGTTGTGTGCTCCCTGTACTCTGCTCCCGTTAGTAGTCTGACTGCCACTCGTTGGACTAATTGCAGCTTCCGGGCAGTCTCCAGAGGCAACCCCACGTAGAGAGCGTTGCAGTAGTCTATATGGGATGTAACCAGAGTGTGGACCACTGTGGCCAGATCAGACTTCCCAAGGTACGGGCGCAGCTGGTGCACAAGTTTTAATTGTGCAAAAGCTCCCCCGGCCACCCCTGAGACCTGGGGCTCCAGGCTCAGTGATGAATCCAGGATCACTCCCAAGCTGCGAACCTGCATCTTCAGGGGGAGTGCGACCCCATCCAGCACAGGCTGTAACCCTATGCCCCGTTCGGCCTTGCAACTGACCAGTAGGACCTCTGTCTTGTCTGGATCCAGAGGACAGGAGCAGGACTCAAAGGGCTCTCCACAGATTACAGAGATGATTGGCCAAAACTAACAAAATGAAGTTCAAGAGGGACAAAGGCAAGAGACTCCACTTTGGCAAAAAAAAAAAAAAAAACCGAAATGCAAAGAGACAGAATGGGAGACAATGATGCCTGGCTCGAGAGCAGTAAGTGTGAAAAAGATCTTGGAGTCCTCGTGGGGAGGAAGGGGAACATGAGCCAGGAATGTGATGTGGCGGCAAAAAAAGCCAATGGGATAGGGCTTGTTCTCCAGACCCTTGATCATTTTAGTCGCCCTCCTCTGGACACATTCCAGCTTGTCAATATCTCTCTTGAATTGTGGTGCCCAGAATTGGACACAATATTCCAGGTGTGGTCTAACCAAAGCAGAATAGAAGGGTAGCATTACTTCCTTAGATCTAGACACTAGGCTCCTCTTGATGCCTGAGGCCAAAATCCCATTGGCTTTTTTTGCCGCCACATCACATTGTTGGCTCATGTTTAACTTGTTGTCCTCCTGTAAGGAGGCATTAACCACCACCTTTAACTACTCTGCCAAACCCCCTTTGGCTTCCTTTACAAGCCAGGATGGGCAGGAGTCCGTGTCCACCAGGAATTCCTGGAGTTGCGAGGCCACCACACGTTCCAGGACTTTGCCCAAGTAGGGGAGATTGGAGACTGGCCGAAAGTTGACGAATTGAGTGGGGTCTAGTGATGGTTTTTTCAACAGCGGTTTGATGACAGGTTGTTTTAAGCTGGCTGGAATTTTGCCCTCCTGTAAGGAGGCATTAACCACCACCTTTAACTACTCTGCCAAACCCCCTTTGGCTTCCTTTACAAGCCAGGATGGGCAGGAGTCCAGGATGCACGTGGTCACTCTTGCCTCCCCAAGAACCCTGTCGACATCCTCAAGCTGAATGGATTGAAACGAATCCATCAAAACTGGACAAGCAGGTGCTCATGTTACATCCTCCGAGACTGCCGTTAACATGATGTCAAAGCCTGAGTGTTTAGCCCAAACACTCTGTTTGTGTTTAATTCCATTTTAATGTTGGCATATTTTTAATGGTTTTGTTGTGAGTTCCCTTTTTAGAGAGGAAAAAGCAGGATACAAACATACAAAAAATATTAAAAATAATAAAATCCCACCGAGCGGAAGAAGATGGCGACCGAGGCTTTTTATTAGCGATTCAGCTGAGATCGGATGCAATTGTAGGGATAGTTCCACCAAAAGCATACCAACACAGTATTTACAGGCATTTTTATAGGCAAAATACAGAAAAACATTTCAAATTTCCCGCCCGCCCCTCTCCGCCTGGCTTCTCGCTGATTGGCTGACAGTTTCATACATATATCATCAGTACATAATTCATATAGCAAGACCCCGTCCCCATCCCACATCCCAAATATTAAATAAAAGAATTGATCTTTATTTGAAAACTCGGAGTTCAGTGTTTCTTTGAGAAAGTTCATGGAAATAGATGCATCTCGCAGTCCAAAACAAGCAGCAGAAAGTCATTTTGCCTTTGCAAAGATCAGCAGATGGATTCTGCTGTGATTTCATAGCTTGGTCCTTGGGAAACTACAGTTCCTTCCCAAGGGCTGGGCTCCCTGCCCGGTCCCTTCTCCGAGGTCCTATGGGAGGACCCGCATCAAGTCCCCGGGTCCAGAGCTAGGCAGGAGCGAGCGGCAGCAGGAAGAAGTTGGCTGTTTGCACGGAACCGGCGATTTTGGTAATCAGCTGTTTTCTGTCAAATTATATTCTCAAAAATAAAAAGGTTATTTCCTGGGCGTAGGGGTCCAAAATGAGAAAAGCAAGATAGCAGTTCAGTTCAGAATTTAGCACAGAAAAACATGGCATTAAAATGGAGCCGATCCACCATTTCGAGATTTTAGCGGATACGGGGACCCCAAAGGGAGATTCTCGTATCCGTGATTTCAATTCACACAGATCCGGCATCCCTGGGACACCAGGAAGGCATCCCAGGCAGGCTCACGGTTCCCCGGAGCCTAGAAAAGAGGTTTATTTCATGCACTGGTTAGTTCAGGCAAGTGAAGGACACAAAGTATCAAGCGGAAAAGTTAAAAGTTGCAATTCTCAAGTACTTTTATTAGGGATTAGATACAAAGTCAGGGCTAGAGGGAAAGTAACAGAGGCTGAGTGCAGTCCTAGTTTGAGCTGTCTGTTGGGGCACATTTCATCAGTTTATCCCAATTTTGGCTTCCAGGAACTGCGGAACTCTCCGCTGCAGTGCAGACCAATTACTGGGGGGGGGGGGGCTCTCGACACCAACCTCATGAAGCCATATTTTTTGTTTGTCCCTGTTTACAAACCCAGTCGATTTCTTTTGCCCAGTGGCTTCCATTTCATGTACTGGGCAGGGAGGAGTTCTTGGTCAGCTCTCGAACACGGCACGGTAATACCTGGCTCAGGGCTATTTCTGTCCGCAGAGTGGCCGGTTGCTTATGTTAAGCTGCTAAGAAGCGACGGCTTGCTGTGCATCGAAGGCAAGCCAGAGAAACCAGGTGCCTCATGTCATGGAACTGGGTCTTTACTGGAAGCACAAGTGCTGCAAAGTGGGGTGAAATTCAGCAGTAATGAGCCCCCTGAAATCAAAGGTGATTACATTGCAAAACCTGAGGAATGTATTTATTTATTTACAGTATTTATATTCTGACCTTCTCAGGGCAGATCACAAAGCACATATACATGGCACACATTCAATGCCATAGACACAAAACATATATAGATGGAGACAGAGAGGCTATTTAACTTCCCAGCTTCATGAGGGGATGCTTTTTGAATTCCGGCCACCGGGGGAGCTGTCGCTTCACCGTCCACTTGTGACACCGATGGAGTACTTCCTCATTCTTTTGCACGCTGCTGGAGAGTTTTATGGTGTTCTAAATTAGTTAAATTAGCCTCCACATGTGACACCGATGGAGTACTTCCTCATCCTTTTGCACGCTGCTGGAGAGTTTTATGGTGTTTCAAATTAGTTAAATGAGCCTCCACTTGTGACACCGATGGAGTACTTCCTCATTCTTTTGCACGCTGCTGGAGAGTTTTATGGTATTCTAAATTAGTTAAATTAGCCTCCACATGTGACACCGATGGAGTACTTCCTCATTCTTTTGCACACTGCTGGAGAGTTTTATGGTGTTCTAAATTAGTTAAATTAGCCTCCACATGTGACACCGATGGAGTACTTCCTCATTCTTTTGCACACTGCTGGAGAGTTTTATGGTGTTTTAAATTAGTTAAATCTACCTTGAGGAGAGAAAGAGAATTCCACCTGCTTTGCTTTGCTTTCCTTCTGCAGGGGGGTCGGATGCTGGGTTGGATCGAGAAGGTGGTGCCCCACCCCCCAGAAGCCTCTCCCGTCCAGGTCGTGGTAGAGAAGGACCCGGAAAAGCCCTCCGCAGACACCAGGAGTTGGCTGGCCAGGCAGGTGAGTGGATGAGCAACCCTCAGGTAAGGCTAAGGCACTGGCGCTGTGCTTTCGGACCTTAAATAGGAGCACCTGAGCTTAATGTTCGGGTCACAAAAAAACTGGCAATGGGGAAAGTTTTTGGAATGCCACCTAGTGGCTGTTTTAGGTATTGATAATAATAATAATGATGGGGAGATATCTATATAAATAAAAATGTAATGTTAGTTTGTGGGATTAACAGAACTCAAAAACCACTGGACGAATTGACACCAAATTTGGGCACAAGACACCTAACAACGCAATGTATGTCCTTCACTCAAAAAATTGATTTTGTCATTTGGGAGTTGTAGTTGCTGGGATTTATAGTTCACCTACAATCAAAGAGCATTCTGAACTCCACCAACGATGAAATTGAACCAAACTTGGCACATAGTTCTCCCATGACCAACAGAAAATACTGGAAGGGTTTGGTGGGCAGTGTCCTTTGGTTTTGGAGTTGTAGTTCACCTCCATCCAGGGATCACTGTGGACTCAAATAAGGATGGATCTGGGCCAAACTCTACACGAAGACTCAGTATGCCCAAATGGTGGAGTTTGGGGGAAATAGAATCTTGGCATTTGGGAGTTGTAGTTGCTGGGATTCATAGTTCACCTTCAATCACAGAGCATTCTGAACCCCACCAACGATAGAATTGGACAAACCTCCCACACAGAACCCCCATGCGGGCCACAGCAACACGTGGAAGGGGACGGCTAGTTGGAAATACAGATATTGATACATATTTATTTATTTAATTTGACTTGTATACCGCTACTCCCAATTTGGCTCGGAGCGGTTTACAGCAGTAGATTAAAACAATACAATTAACTTTAAAATACAATAAAAACAAGAACAGACATAGTCCCGAGTTAGTGTCAGCCTGTTTGTGTATACATTATATATTGTGTATACATTACAAGCACTGAAATATAGAAAAATCAGGTTCTCTGTATTAGGAAGACAAGCTGACAGGCCAGAAAGAATGCTGAAAGAGATCTGTGTTGAAAGGGGGAAGAAAAGGAGGGCATATTATCTATACAGAGACTGGAACAGCATAGCCCAGGCCATACCTTCTTACTTCTAAAAAGTAAGGAGTGATCTCCCTCCCTCCTGACAGGTCAAAGTAGGCCCCTTGATGGATTGGTGTAAGGTGTAAGCTGTTTTAGAAAAAAATTAGAGACATGCCTCTTCTCACCCCGACAGGGACTCAGGGCAGAGCACATCATAGATACAGCAAACATTCAATGACTGTAGTACAACGTAACAAGCTGACAACCACGAAAGTTTTCTGAATGCCACCTAGTGGCTGTTTTGGGCATTGATAAAAGTTAGTAGTGCAATGTAACAAACTGGAAAGTTTTCTGAGAGCCATCTAGTGGCTGTTTGAGGCATTGACAACTCTGTCATACAGTACAACACACTAGTGACATGGAAAGTTTTCTGAACACCACCTAGCGTCTGTTGTAGGCATTGATGTGACTCAGTTGGAACCACAGAGTGTCTCTGATGAGGATGATGGGACTCAGGTTCACAGCTTGATTCAAAATGTCCCTGTTATAGACAGTGAAGAAATGCAGTTTCCCACAACAAGGAATGAGAGTGTTGATACTGAAACGAGCCAGGTGCAGGTGCAGATTGACTCAGAGAAGGAGGACAGGTCTCAGCCTGATAGGAGGCAGGGAGGCAACCAGGCAGACACTAACGAGCAGCCTGACCTTGATGAAATGGGAATCTTAGATCGGGCTGACTGTTTGGAATTCAGAGTTCGAAGGAGTGTGAGAATAGCTAACAGGAAGGAGGCCAGAGAAACGCCTTCATGTTTTGCAAAGTGTATTAAGCAGTGTGTTTGAGACAAAATCTTTGTCAAAGCAACTTTATGTTTTACCAAGAAGCTTGCCTTTCCTTATATGGATTATCTTGCAGTCCTTGTGTTCATGTTTTCAGGACTTTGTCATGTTCTCTTGGGTTTTTGTTTTGCTGGTGCCTTTTTGGATTAATCTTCAAGGTGCTTTTTTATATTGATCTTTTGAAGCATTAACGGTGCTTTTAAGAACTTTTTACCTTTTATTTTTAATAAACTATAAAGACTTTTGGCTGTGTGCAGTTTGGTGTTTTTCCACAAGGTGAATCTACTCTGAGGTGCGACAATTGACACTATTTATTTATTTATTTATTTATTTATTTAAAAGCTTTGTATTCCGCCCTTCTCACCTCGAAGGGGACTCAGGGCAGAGCACAACATAAATACAGCAAACATTCAATGTCTGTAGTGCAACGTGACAAGCTGACAACCACGAAAGTTTTCTGAATGCCACCTAGTGGCTGTTTTAGGCATTGACACGAGTTTGTAGTGTTGCGTAACAAACTGACAACCAGGAAAGTTTTCTGAATGCCGCCTTGTGAAGGTGCTGAAGGTGCTCTTCGATGCCCGCCGGTCTTTCTGATGCTTCTTTTCTTTCTTTTTTCCATCCTCAAAGCTACCAGAACCACAGCCGGGCAGACTAGCAGAAGGTAAGGTCCTGGGGAAGGGAGAGGGGGCGATTTGGGAGCCATTTGGCCAGTGTTTGTGAGATGGTTTCATCCTTTTTGTCATGGAGAAGAAGGGTGGTTTCCACGATCCTCCTCCATTCCTTGTTGCTTTGAAGATGGCCTTTGTGCGCATGCAAAACATGCTCTCGCTCCACACAAGGCCAGGCTTGGGGCATTCACACAATAGCCATGGCTATGCTTTGGAGCCTCCATAAGACCCACTGGCCAAGCAAATGGTAATAATCTGCTCCAGAAGTTATAATAATCTATGCAGTTAGATCTGCTTGCACAGATCTGCTTACCTTGACACAATCATATAGGTTGTTCTAGATATCATCAGTATTATTATTATTATTATTATTATTATTATTGGCCAGTGGAGTGTATATATAATGTCCAGAATGGGAGAAAGGACCCTTGTCTGTTTGAAGCAATTGTGAATGTTGCGGTTAGCAATCTTGATTAGTATTGATTAGCCATGAAGTTTGCAAAGTCAATCACTGAGGGGATCTGCATAGAGGTAGCCTGGCCTCTGTTGCCTGGAGGCACCCTCTGTGGAATAATATCCAGGGTGGGAGAAATGACCTTTGTCTTTTTGAAGCAATAGTGAACGTTGCAATTAGCAAGCTTGATTAGTATTGAGTAGCCATGAAGTTTGAAAAGTCAATCAGTGAGGGTATCTGCATAGAGGTAGCCTGGTTGTTGTTGCCTGGAGGCACCCTGTGTGGAATAATGTCCAGGGTGGGAGAAAGAACCTTTGCCTCTTTGAAACAAGTGTGAATGTTGCAATTAGCAAGCGTGATGATTAGCATTGAGTAGCCTTGCAGCTGCAAAGTCAATCAGTGAGGGTCTCTGCATAGAGGTAGCCTGGTTGTTGTTGCCTGGAGGCACCCTCTGTGGAATAATATCCACATATCCTCTGCATAGAGGTAGCCTGGCAACAGAGGCCAGGCTACCTCTATGCAGAGACCCTCACTGATTGACTTTGCAAACTTCATGGCCACTCAATGCTAATCAAGCTTGCTAACTGCAACATTCACAGTTGCTTCCAACAGACAACGCTTCTTTCTCCCACCCTGAACGCTATATATACACTCCTCTGGCCATTATGCATAAATGCAGGCAAAACGTCTGGAGAGAATGCTGCTGGAGGAACTTAATGGTGTTTGTGTCCATTCCAGGGAAGAAGCAAGAAGATTCCAATGAGTCCCAGGATTCTGGATCCACACCAAAAAGGTATTTATTCGCCACGGATTTTATGCTTTTTGGGAGGTATCTATGGGAGTGTTGAAACGCAGGCTGTGTGGCCATCTGTCAGGAAGGATCGGATGGTGTCTTGGACCAGATGGATCTTGTGGGGTTCTCTTCCAACTGTAGGAGTCTTTTAGTCGATCAGCCTGTTTCTCCATGAACTTACTAATGTCTATGAAGCTGGGTGGCCATCTGTTGGGAGGGATCGGATTGTGTATTGGACTGTGTGGCCCTTGGGAGTGTCTTACCCCTCTAGAATCATTTGGAAGTGGTTGGATGGCCATCTGTCAAGAGGGATCAGATTGTGTATTGGACTGGATGGCCCTTGGGAGAATCATTTGGAAGTGGTTGGATGGCCATCTGTCGAGGGGGATCAGGTTGTGTATTGGACTGGATGGCCCTTGGGAGTGTCTTACCCCTCATTTGGAAGTGGCTGGATGGCCATCTGTCGGGAGTGATCGGATTGTGTATTGGACTGGATGGCCCTTGAGAGTATCTTACCCCTCTAGAATAAATTTGAAGTGGCTGGATGGCCATCTGTCGGGAGTGATCGGATTGTGTATTGGACAGGATGGCCCTTGGGAGTGTCTTACCCCTCTAGAATCATTTGGAAGTGGCTGGATGGCCATTTGTCGAGAGGGATCAGATCGTATATTGGACTGGATGGCCCTTGGGAGTGTCTTAACCCTCTAAAATCATTTGGAAGTGGCTGGATGGCCATCTGTCGGGAGGGATCGGATTGTGTATTGGACTAGGATGGCCCTTGAAAGTGTCTTACCCCTCTAGAATAATTTGGAAGTGGCTGGATGGCCATCTGTCGAGAGGGGTCCGATTGTGTATTGGACTGGATGGCCCTTGGGAGTGTCTTACCCCTCTTGAATAATTTGGAAGTGGCTGGATGGCCATCTCTCGGGAGGGTTCGGATTGTGTATTGGACTGAGTGACCCTTGGGAGTGTCTTACCCCTCTGAAATCATTTGGAAGTGGCAGGATGGCCATCTGTCAGGAGGGATCGGAGCGTGTCTCCCTGTATATAGAAGGGGGCTGGACTGGATGTCCTTTGGGGTTCCCTTCCATTGATATGCTTCCTCTTTGCAGCCCTGGCCGGGCAGTGGTGGCCTGGATCTCTCAGGGCCTGGGGAGGGTCATCCCGCAGCCGGCCGTACAGGACGTACACCCCTCCCTCCAGGCCGTGGCCAAGAGCTTCGAGGCCAGCATGGACATCCAGGACGTGGTCAGTTTCCCCATTATTATTATTATTATTATTATTATTATTATTATTTATTAATATCCCATTTTATTCCACAATGTAGATGCACCCTAGACATGATGATCCATAGGACAATCCCATGAGTTGTTGTTGTTGTTGTTGTTATTGTCATCCCCTTTGCATGCTCAAACGTGTGGTTTAATCCTACGGCTTTCGATCCTTGTCTTTTGCAGACCGAAGTCCAGGAACTGAACGACGGAGACGAGTTCGGATTCGGTAAGAGTTCTGTGCCTCTCTCAAGAGGTTTAGGTACTAAATCCATGGTTCTAAAGTACTTACAAAACTAAAGTTCTGGTGGTGAAAATTTCAGAACTCTAACAAAACTTTCAAAATTTCATTATTATTTCATTATTGGTGATTTTTATGACAGAACCTATTAGGAACTGCCATTTATAATGAAATTTTGAAAGTTTTGTTAGGGTTCTGAAATTTGCTAAAGTTCTGGTGGTGAAAATTTCAGAACTCTAACACAACTTTCAAAATTTCATTATTATTTCATTATTGGTGATTTTTATGAGAACCTATTAGGAACTGCCATTTATAATGGAAATTTTTCCATGGTTCTAAATGGTTCTAAAGTACTAACAAAACTAAAGTCCTAGTGGTGAAAATTTCAGAACTCTAACAAAACTTTCAAAATTTCATTATAAATGGCAGTTCCTAATAGGTTCTGTCATAAAAATCACCAATAACAAAATGATAATGAAATTTTGAAAGTTGTGTTAGAGTTCTGAAATTTTCACCACCAGATCTTTAGCAAATTTCAGAACTCTAACATGGCTTTCAAATTTTCATTATAAATGGCAGTTCCTAATAGGTTCTGTCATAAAAATCACCAATAATGAAATAATAATCAAATTTGGAAAGTTTTGTTAGAGTTCTGAAATTTTCACCACCAGAATTTCAGAACTCTAACATGGCTTTCAAAATTTCATTATAAATGGCAATTCCTAATAGGTTCTGTCATAAAAATAACCAATAACGAAATAATAATGAAATTTTGAAAGTTGTGTCAGAGTTTTTGCTAAAAGAGTTTTTGCTAAAGTTCTGGTGGTGAAAATTTCAGAACTCAAACAAAACTTTCAAAATTTCATTATAAATGGCAGTTCCTAATAGGTTCTGTCATAAAAACCACCAATAACGAAATAATAATGAAATTTGGAAAGTTGTGTTTGAGTTCTGAAATTTTCAACACCAGAACTTTAGAAGCAAAGCACCAGCGCCCCCTAGTGTTCACCACCAGATCTTTAGTTTTGTAAGTACTTTAGAACAATTTAGAACAGTGGTTCTCAACCTTTCTAGCACCGTGACCCCTAAATATGCTTCCTCGTGTTGTGGTGACCCCCAACCATAAAATTATTTTCGTTGCTCCTTTATAACTGTAATTTTGCTACTGTTACGAATCGTAATGTAAATATGTGATAGGCAGGGTGTGTTTTTATTGTTACAAATTCAACATAATTAAAGCATTGTGATTGTTGCAACTCAGGGTAGTTTCACCTTGCTCCCAAACACCACCATAGATTTTGTAGTGTATTGAGAAAAAAAGCAAAACATAGAATAAGAAATGCAAAAGTTCCACAAGCAGGACAGAGGCTTAAATGCAAAAACGCAGTTCCCAAGATCCAAAGGTAAAAACATGAAGCATAATCCTTTAGGCAATGATCAAACAAGATTGAAAAACTGTGAAACACAAGACCCAAAATCCCAGATTCAGGAAGCCAAAAGCGTGCTGCTTAAAGCCAAGGTTAATCCCTAGAAGTTTGCATGGAAAGAGCCACGTTGAACTGACAACTCCCGTTTGTCAGCCAGAAGGCTAAATACCCTTTGCAATCATGAACGCATTGCGATGACCCTTGGCCGACTTGGCTTCTCGCTTACCAGCTAAGCGAGAGCTCCTCCGGACTGTGAATTCTAAGCGTTCTTGCCTGCTCATTATTTCACTATCTTCAAGGCTCTCTTTATCTTGGTCCAGCTGGACTAGATCACCGTGGGAAGGCTGGGGAGGCGAAGACCACTCCACCTGGCCGTTATCTCTCCCACTGACATTCTTTTCCCCGAGAACTGACTTGATGTTTCCCCTGCTGCACTTTCTGAGGCAGGCACAACAGAAATCTGAATCCCATCATCCTCTTCATCAGGGAACTCTGGTTTACAAGACCCACAGGGTTCAGTATCAGACTCAGAATCAAACTGAGTCACAATAGTGATTAATCAGAAAAAAATATATTTGAGGGAGTATGGAAAACAGATGATGGGATTTGCAGTACCTTCAACCGATTCAGCTCTGACTTCCACAGACCACTGAGACCTCCACACAGAACTCCCATGTCAAACGAAAAATACTGGAGGGGTTTGGGAGGAATTGGCAGTGATTTAGGGGAGATGTAGTTCACCTACATCTGGAGAGCATTGTGAACCCAAACAACTATGGATCTGGACCAAACGTGGCACGAATATTCAATATGCCCAAATTTGAACACTGGTGGAGTCTGGGGGAAATAAACCCTGACATTTAGGAGTTGCAGTTGCTTGGATGTATAGTTCACCTGCCACCCAAGAGCATTCTGAACTTCACCAACAATTGAATTGAACTAAACTTGGCATACAAGACTCCCATGACCAACAGAAAATACTGGAGACATCGGGAGAAAATAGACCCTGACATTTGGGAGTTGCAGTTGCTTGAGAATATAGTTCCCCTGTCATTAAAGAGCATTCTGAACTCCGACAATCATGGAATTGATCCAAACCTGGCATACAGAACTCCCATGACCAACATAAAATACTGGAGAAGTTTGCGGAAAATATACATATCTTGACAATTGGGAGTTGCTGTTGCTTGGTGCATTCTGGAGTCTGGGCCCAGATCCGGCAGGGAGGCTCGTACCTCCGGCAAACCTGGCAGGGGGTGAGAGCCGGGCACAGGAGGATCCCCCATGCGGCCTGGCTTTACATGGAGCCTCTTGCTGCCGGCCGGCGGGAGAGCAATCGAGGCTTTGCATGAAGCGGCCCTCACCTAACCTGCGCCCAGGGGCGGCTCATCCATTACGCAAAGTAAGCAGTCGCGGTAGAGTTGATGTTGCCCAGGGGCGCTCTTGGGGAAAAATAGACCTTGACATATGCGAGTTGTAGTTACTGGGATGTATAGTTCACCTACAATCAAAGAGTAGGGCTGGACAATTCGTTTCGTTAATTCGTAATTCGTTAAAAAATTCGTTAATTTTTGAATTACGAAACGATTACAAAACATTTTTTTTAACCTGGAAGTGTTTTTAAATATCGAAACGGCAGGCGCCAAAAATTTTTGTATTTCCGTCCATTTCGGAAATACGTACGATGGCCGCCTGCCGATGCTTGCTGAGAGGGGCTAGCGAGCGGCGAGCGAGAGGGGCGAGCGAGAGGGGCAAGCGAGCGGCGAGCGAGAGGGGCGAGCGAGCGGCGAGCGAGAGGGGCGAGCGAGCGGCGAGCGAGAGGGCCCGCCAGAGTGAGTGCCTGCCTTCCCTCCTTAATAATAATTAATAATAATTAATCCCTATTCTACTAAATTAATAATTAAATTTAAAAAATATTTAAAAAATATTGAAAAAAAAAAGGGCGCCATCTTTACAAAATGTTTTGTAAATATTTACGAAATTTCGTAAATACCAAAACTTTTTTTCGGGAAAGTTTTGTAATTATTTTAAATATTGAAACAAAAAAAACCCCCAATTACAAATCGATTTTAGAAACAAATTTTTGCGTTGTTACCCAAGCCTATCAAAGAGCATTCTGAACTCCACCAATGATGGAATTGAACCAAATGTGACAAACAGAAAATATATATCAGTGATTGGTTGAGGGACACACACACCAAAATACTGTTTGCTTACCATTGAAAATTACCTAGGGCCACCTCTGCCCACGCCCCTGAGGAGGCAGAGGGGGCAGGACCAACCAAGATGCCTTCGCGACCCCCAGAAAATGGCCCAGCGACCCTCCTGGTGGTCGCGACCCCCATGTTGAGAACCGCTGATTTAGAAACCATGGATTGCACATGCCTAGTACTTATTTCTCAAGGTGTGCCGGGCAGGAATGAATGGCCGACCATTCCTTACCTTGTTGGCCTTTCCTTTCCAGAGGTGACCGACCTGGACAACGAGGACGACGAAGGAAACAACTTGCCGTCCGACTCCGATCAACATCCATTGGGAGAAATGTAAACGCATCCCTCAAATCTCATAGAAATGACCCAGAAATTGATATTATGGGTGACGAGGATCCCTTTCTTTAGAGGCAGGAGATAGATGCATTTTTTCCATAACACGATTGTTGTTCCCGGATTATAATTACTATTATTTCCTAATTAGTTCTATCATAAACACATGGGAAAAGTTTATGAAACCACAATGTCTTTCATACCTGGAGTTTGGCTCACCTGAACAGCTTTGTGTTCCAACAAAGAGACGAAAGCAGGATCGTCATCATAATTTTAACAATATTAATAATATTATAATTATATCGTATTATTAATAACATAATTATATTGTATTATCATTATAATATAATAAAAATATAATTATATGTATATTACAATAATATTATAATTATGATTTTTATATTTTAATAATATTAATATTATTATATGATAAATATTAATATTATTATATGATAATAATTATTAGCCGTCCCATGCCATGCAAATAATATTATAATTATAATTATATTGTATTATTATTATAATACAATAAAAATATAATAATAAATATATTGCAATACTATATTATAATTGTGATTTTTATATTTTAGTAATATTAATATTATTATATGATAATAATTACTAGCTGTCCTATGCCACGTGAATATTATAATGATAATTATATTGTATTATCATTATAATATAATAAAAATATAATTATAAGTATACTACAATAATATTATAATTATGATTTCTATATTTTAATATTAATATTATTATATTATAATAATTACTAGCCGTCCCATATCACGTGAATATTATAATTATAATTATATTGTATTATCGTGATAATATAATAAAAATATAATTATAAATATATTACAATAATATTATATTATAATTATGATTTTTATATTTTAATAATATTAACATTATTATATTATAATAATTACTAGCCGTCACATGCCACACGAATATTATAATTATGATTTTTATATTTTAATAATATTAATATTATTATAATAATTTCTAGCCATCCCCTGCCATGCATTGCTGTGGCCCAGTCTGCGTATATGTGTTTTGTGTGTGTATATTTGTATGTATATATTTGTCTATATGTGTATATATGTGGTTTTGTATATGTAAAAATATAATTAATAGAATAATATTATATTATAATTATGATTTTTTATATTTTAATAATATTAATATTATTATGATAATTACTAGCTGTCCCCTGCCATGCATTGCTGCGGCTCGGTCCGTGTATATGTGTTTTGTGTGTGTATATATATGTGTATATATGTGGTTTTGTGTATTTTTTGCCTTTTAAAGTCCCTTCTGTTGTGTTTTTCAGTGTATTTATGAGTGATGGTCACTCGTTGGCCTGAGAGGTGTCTTGTGTCCAAATTTGGTGTAACAAAGTAGCAGCAGAGTAGCAAAGTGCATGGGCAGATGCCTTCATTGTGTCTGGTTGTGATCCCCAGGTTGTGCCAGTCAGCTTTCGTGCAATATTATTTCTAGCACCTACTTTTTGTTTGACAGTTAGGTAGTGCTTCTTGTAAATAAGAGCATGGTCCAGAGTGACCCCCAGGTATTTGGGTGTGCTGCAATGCTCCAGTGGGATTCCTTCCTTCCCAGGTAGTAATTCTCAGAGCTCGAGATGCTTGTCTGTTCTTACGGCGAAAAGCACACGTCTGTGTTTTAGATGGATGAGGAATCAGCTGGTTTTCCCTGTAATAGGCAGTAAGAGCACCTAAAGCTTTGGAAAGATTCCGTTCAACCATTTCAAAGCTCCCTGCTTGGGCGGTGATGACATGATCATCAGCGTAGATGAAACTCTCTGTCCCTTCTGGCAGTGGCTGGTCATTTGTGTAGATGTTGAACATGGATGGAGCAAGCACGCTCCCCTGAGGCAGGCCGTTCTTCTGTTCCCGCCATCTGCTTCTCTGCCCCTGGAACTCAACAAAAAAGCTCCTGTTTTGTAGCAGGTTTCCTATGAGGGGTGAGGTGGTCATCCTTTGTGCCTGATTCTTTCTCGTTTCTCTCTGCCAGCGGAGGGAAGAAGGTGCTGACTTGGCTGGCGCAAGGCTTTGAGAAAATCATGCCGCATCCAGGCTACACGGGGTATGTGGAGGTAAGCGGCGGAAACACTGTCCAAAACACATGGACTGGGATGTCTTCCGTGCAGCCTCCCAGCTGTTGCAGTGTAGATGCGCCCTGTGTGAATGCTGGCCAGGAATCCACACAGGATTCAAGTTCTCAATGCGCTCTTCTCCCTTTCTCTTCCAGGAAGGGGATTCGGACTCAGAGGCCGGTGAGTACACACATCCTCTCCAAAGCAGATCTTCTCTCCAAAGACCTTTTTGCAAACTCTACAAACAGTGCTTTTGCGGTGTTTGTAGTTACCACAAAATTATAAATATATTACAATAATATAATATTATAATTATAATATTTTAATGTATTGTCGAAGGCTTTCATGGCCGGAATCACTGGGTTGTTGTAGGTTTTTCCAGGCTATATGGCCATGTTCTAGAGGCATTCTCTCCTGACGTTTCGCCTGCCTCTATGGCAAGCATCCTCAGAGGTAGTGAGGTCTGTTGGAAGTAGGAAAAAGGGTTTATATATCTGTGGAATGACCAGGGTGGGACAAAGGACTCTTGTCTGCTGGAACTAGGGGTGAATGTTTCAACTGACCATCTTAATTAGCATTTGATTGCCTAGAAGTGCCTGGAGCAATCTGCAAAAATGCTAATCAAATGCTAATCAAGGTGGTCAGTTGAAACATTCACACCTAGCTCCAGCAGACAAGAGTCCTTTTGAAACGGCAGGTAGAAGGTTTGAGGAAAAGAGACAAAGAGAGATCCTGAGAACTGAAAAGCACGGCTTTATTCTCGGTTGGCGCCAACCGGATATGGACCCTCCTGGTAAGCCAGGAAAGAAGGGTTCAGAACAAAGGAAATCCTTGGTTTATATACCTTTTAAAATAATTATGCATGCATCATACAGACATCACAATGTGCGTCACAAAAATCTACTTTTACATTGACTTCAATCGCATATTTTCAAACTCAACACCTTGCCAATCTTCATTAGCATCCTTATCTGAAAAGTTGCTATTAATGAGGACCATCGCCAGAATGTCTACTAGACCTGATAGCAAGAGTCTCCATCCATCCTAAGATAAGGTCTTCATAGAATCATAGAATCATAGAATCAAAGAATTGGAAGAGACCTCCTGGACCATCATCCAGTCCAACCCCATTCTGTCAAGAAGCAGGAATATTGCATTCAAATCACCCCTGACAAATGGCCATCCAGCCCCTGTTTAAAAGCTTCCAAAGAAGGAGCCTCCACCACACTCCGGGGCAGAGAGTTCCACTGCTGAACGGCTCTCACAGTCAGGAAGTTCTTCCTCGTGTTCAGATGGAATCTCCTCTCTTGTAGTTTGAAGTCATTGTTCCATTGTGTCCTAGTCTCCAGGGAAGCAGAAAACAAGCTTGCTCCCTCCTCCTCCCTGTGGCTTCCTCTCACATATTTATCCATGGCCCTCATCATATCTCCTCTCAGCCTTCTCTTCTTCAGGCTAAACATGCCCAGTTCCCTAAGCCGCTCCTCATAGGGCTTGTTCTCCAGACCCTTGGTCATTTGAGTCGCCCTCCTCTGGACACATTCCAGCTTGTCAATATCTCTCTTGAATTGTGGTGCCCAGAATTGGACACAATATTCCAGATGTGGTCTAACCAAAGCAGAATAGAGGGGTAGCATTACTTCCTTAGACCTAGACACTAGGCTCCTCTTGATGCCTGAGGCCAAAATCCCATTGGCTTTTTTTGCCGCCACATCACATTCCTGGCTCATGTTTAACTTCCTTTCCACGAGGACTCCAAGATCTTTTCCCCACGTCCTGCTCTCAAGCCAGGCATTGTCCCCCATTCTGTATCTTTGCATTTCGTTTTTCCTGCCAAAGTGGAGTATCTTGCATTTGTCACTGTTGAACTTCATTTTGTTAGTTTTGGCTCATCATCTCCCTAATCTGTGGAGATCCCTTTGAATCCTGCTCCTGTCCTCTGGAGTCTTGGCTCTCCCTCCCAATTTGGTGTCGTCTGCAAACTTGATGATCCTGCCTTCTAGCCCTTCATCTAAGTCGTTAATAAAGATGTTGAACAGGACCGGGCCCAGGGGGGAACCCTGCGGCACTCCACTTGTCACTTCTTTCCAGGATGAAGAGGAGGAAGCCTTGGGGAGAATCACCCTCTGTGTTCGTCCACTTAACCCATTCCAGATCCACCTCACCGTAGTTTGGCCTCGCCCACATTGGACTAGTTTCCTTGCCAGAAGGTCATGGGGGACCTTGTCAAAGAAGGCCTTCCTGAAATCCAGGTACGCTCCATCCACGGCATCATTCCCCGCATCTACCCAGCTTGTAGCTCTATCGAAAAAAGAGATCAGATGAGTCTGGCATGACTTGTTTTTGATAAATCCATGTTGACTATTAGCGATGACCACATTTGTTTCTAAGTGTTTGCAGACCGCTTCCTTAACAATCTTTTCCAGAATCTTGCCCGGTATTGACGTGAGGCTAACCGGACATGGGTCATTGTTTGGGTCATCCTTTTTTCCCTTCTTGAAGATTGGGACCACATTGGCCCTCCTCCAATCTGCTGGAACTTCTCCTGTTCTCCAAGAACTCTCAAAGATGGTTGCCAATGGTTCTTCCTGAAACCTCTTAATGGCCACCTCATTAGTCTTCCAATAAGGTGCCTGGTACTGAGATGGGGCCTCTTGAAATCGGCCAGGATTCTAGACATTCCTTTTCCTAGATGCACGCCTCTCTAATTTTGCAGCTTTTAAGAAGTCAAGTGAAGTGAAGGCCATGCATACATACATACATTTCTCTTATATATTTTCTAACTCCTACTTCTAATATGGTTACATCAAATATATATTTTCCAATATGTGAATTATGTATTTTCATCAAGCCTTCATCACTTTGTCCCACCCTGGTCATTCCACAGATATATAAACCCTACTTTCCTAGTTCCAACAGACCTCACTGCCTCTGAGGATGCTTGCCATAGATGCAGGCGAAACATCAGGAGAAAATGCCTCTAGACCATGGCCATATTTTGAAATATGTTGAAACTTGAGATACTCAATGGAAAATGATTGCAAAATGTGGTATAGCAGGATGTCCCTTCCTTCTGCAAAGACAACCTTAGTCCAGTTTGGCAAACTTTCCCCATGTTTTAATGCTAGATCCAATTAGGAAATAGCACTGACCACCCAGGAACACAAATGGTGTTGTTGTTGTTGTTGTTATTATTATTATCTCCTTGTACAGAGATGACGGAGGAGACTGGAGCCCCCTTGCCAGGGAAGGACCCCTGCCCATCCGCCTCTCCTTGCTCCGCGGGAACCAAACACCGGACTTCCACGGCGAGCCAGTCCAGCCTCAGCGTCTCCCTGTTTCCCAGGAGCCTCGGGGGCGATGGGGTCAGGTACCTATCTATATTACAATCAATATATTTTTAATCAATATATTTATTAATATCGGCCTCCCTTTTGTAAGGGCATTGATTTCCCAAACCCTCCCTTCTGAAACTTTTGCTCAATCTGAAAGAAAAAACATGTGTTCAGCCTGCCACCTAGTGGCTGTTGTAGGCATGGACGGGAACCCAAAGTTCTAAAAGTTAGGAAACAAAGAGATTGAAGATAAAAAGTATAGAATAGGCACACACAAAAGTGTCAAGAAGAAGAAAAAAGAAACATAGAGAGGTATTATAATTATGACTGTTATTATTATTATTATTATTATTATTATTATTATTATGAGGGTTTGGGTGGGATAGAGGGCTATTTGGCCAACTCTAATTATTGTTATTGTTATTGTTATTGTTATTGTTGTTGTTGTTGTTGTTATTATTATTATTATTATTATTATTAGGGTTTGGGTGGGATAGAGGGCTATTTGGCTAACTCTAATTATTGTTATTGTTATGGTTGTTGTTGTTATTATTATTATTAGGGATTGAGTGGGATTGAAGACTATTTGGCCAACTACAATTATTGTTAATGTTATTGTTGTTATTGTTATTATTAAGGGCTATTTGGCAAACTGTAATTGTTATTGTTATTGCCGTTATTGTTGTTTTGTTGTTGTTGTTGTTGTTATTATTATTATTATTGTTGTTGTTGTTGTTCATTCGTTCAGTCGTCTCCGACTCTTCGTGACCTCATGGACCAGCCCACGCCAGAGCTCCCTGTCAGCTGTTACCACCCCCAGCTCCCTCAAGGTCAGTCCAGTCACTTCAAGGATGCCATCCATCCATCTTGCCCTTGGTCGGCCCCTCTTCCTTTTACCTTCCACTTTCCCCAGCATAATTGTCTTCTCTAGGCTTTGCTGTCTCCTCATGATGTGGCCAAAGTACTTCAACTTTGTCTCTAGTATCTTTCCCTCCAGTGAGCAGTCGGGCTTTATTTCCTGGAGGATGGACTGGTTGGATCTTCTCGCAGTCCAAGGCACTCTCAGAACTTTCCTCCAACACCACAGCTCAAAAGCATCTATCTTCCTTCGCTCAGCCTTCCCTAAGGTCCAGCTCTCACACCTGTAGGTGACTACAGGGAATACCATGGCTTTGACTAGGCAATGGATCTTGGTTGCCAGTCTGATGTCTCTACTCTTGACTATTTTATCGAGACTGGACATTGCTCTCCTCCCAAGAAGGAAGCGTCTTCTGATTTCCTGGCCACAGTCTGCATCTGCAGTAATCTTTGCACCTAGAAATACAAAGTCTGTCACGGCCTCCACGGTTTCTCCCTCTATTTTCCAGTTGTCAATCATTCTTGTTGCCATCATCTTGGTTTTTTTGACGTTTAGCTGCAACCCGGCTTTTGCGCTTTCTTCTTTCACCTTGATTAGAAGGCTCCTCAGCTCCTCCTCGCTTTCGGCCATCAGAGTGGTGTCATCTGCATATCTGAGGTTGTTAATGTTTCTTCCACCAATTTTCACCCCAGCTTTGCATTCATCCAGCCCCGCACATCCTCGCATGATGTGTTCTGCATACAAGTTAAAGAGGTTGGGTGAGAGGATGCAGCCTTGCCGGACGCCTTTCCCAATCTGGAACCAGTCTGTTGTTCCGTGGTCAGTTCTGACTGTTGCTCCTTGGTCCTTGGACAGATTCCTCAGGAGAGAGACAAGGTGGCTTGGTATGCCCATCCCACCAAGAACTTGCCACAATTTATTATGATCCACACAGTCAAAGGCTTTAGAATAGTCAATGAAGCAGAAGTAGATGTTTTTCTGAAACTCCCTGCCTTTCTCCATTCTCCAGCATCCGGATATTGGCAATCTGGTCTCTCGTTCCTCTGCCTTTTCTAAACCCAGCTTGAACATCTGGCAACTCTCGCTCCATGTATTGCTGGAGTCTTCTTTCTTGCAGGATCTTGAGCATTACCTTTCTGGCATGAGAAATAAGGGCCACTGTACGGAAGTTGAAGCAGTCTTTCGCATTTCCCTTTTTTGGTATGGGGATATAAGTTGATTTTTTCCAGTCTGATGGCCATTCTTGTGTTTTCCATATTTGCTGGCAAATGGCATGCATCACCTTGGCAGCATCATCTTTTAAGATTTTAAGATTATTATTATTATTGGGTGGGATTGAAGTCTGTTTGGCCAACTATAATTATTGTTAATGTTATTGTTGTTATTGTTATTATTGAGGGCTATTTGGCCAACTGTAATTATTGCTATTGTTATTGCTGTTGTTATTGTTGTTGTTGTTGTTATTATTATTATTATTATTATTATTAGGGATTGGATGAGATAGAGGGCTATTTGGCCAACTATAATTATTATTGTTGTTGTTGTTATTGTTATTATTAAGGGCTATTTGGCCAACTGTAATTGTTATTTTTATTGCCGTTATTGTTGTTTTGTTGTTGTTGTTGTTATTATTATTATTATTATTGGGTGGGATTGAAGTCTGTTTGGCCAACTATAATTACTCTTAATGTTATTGTTGTTATTATTGAGGGCTATTTGGCCAACTGTAATTATTGCTATTGTTATTGCTATTGTTATTGTTGTTGTTATTATTATTATTATTATTATTATTATTATTATTAGGGATTGGATGAGATAGAGGGCTATTTGGCCAACTATAATTATTGTTGTTGTTGTTGTTGTTGTTAGGGATTGGGTGGGATAGAGGACTATTTTGGCCAACTATAATTATTGTTATTGTTGTTGTTGTTGTTGTTAGGGATTGGGTGAGATTGAAGTCTATTTGGCTAACTATATTTATTGTTAATGTTATTGTTGTTATTGTTATTGTTATTACTGTTGTTATTGTTATTATTATTATTATTAGGGATTGGGTGGGATTGAGGGCTATTTGGCCAACTGTAATTATTGTTATTGTTATCGCTGTTATTGTTGTTATTGTTATTATTGAGGGCTATTTGGCCAACTGTAATTATTGTTATTGCTATTGCTGTTGCTGTTGTTATTATTATTATTATTATTATTAGGGATTGGGTGGGATTGAGGGCTACATGGCCAACTATAATAATTGTTGTTGTTGTTGTTGTTGTTGTTATTATTATTATTAGTGTGTTCGAATGGCTCTCTCAGGAACTGGAGAAAGTCATGCCGCACCCGGTCTCCAAAACAGACGAAAGTGGACAGGTGAGGGACACAAAAAGGTGTGTGTGTGTGTGTGTGTGTGTGTGTGGGCCTTATCTGTCTTTTGCAAGAGCAGCTAATGCCATCAGGGGTTCATGGAGTCCCCTTTCCTCTTGCAGCTGCCTGGGGGTGATAGGGAATGCAGTTGGGGGGTGGGTGGGAATAGGATGGGACTTGCAAGGAGCGTCTACACTGGAGAATGGATGCAGTTTGGCACCACTTGTCATGGTTACGGAATCCTGGGAGCTGTAGTAGAGCACACTAACTAGCTAGCTATCCATCACTTTCTCTCTCTATACATATATCCAGACTGTCTGTCTGTCCGTCCGTCTATTTCTCTGTCTATTTATTTATCTATCTCCCTATCTCTGTTTATCTATCCCCCTCTCTTTCTTTCTGTCTCTCTATTGCCCTATCTATCTATCTATCTATCTATCTATCTATCTATCTCCTTCCCTCCCTCCTTTCCCCTCTCTCTTTATCTGTCTTTCTGTCTGTCTCTCTTATTCTCTCTCTCTCTCTCTCTATCTATCTATTTCCTTTCCCTCCATCCCCCTCTGTCTCCTTATCTGTCTGTTTGTCTGTCTCCCTCTCTCCTTCCCTTTCTCTCTATTTATCCATCCATCCATATATCAATCCAACTATCTATTCTCTCATCTAGCTATCCATCCATCCTGTCTGTGTCTGTCTGTCTGTCCGTCTGTCTCTATCTATCTATCTATCTATCTATCTATCCATCAATCATCTATCTATTTACTCATCTATCCATCCTATCTATCTATCTATCTATCTATCATCTATCTATCTATCTATCTATCTATCTATCCACCCATTCATCTCTCTCTCTCTCTATCCATCCATCTATCTCCTTCTCTATCTACCTATCCATCCATATCCTTCTCTCTCTCTCTCTCTCTCTCTCTCTCTCTCTATCAATCCATCCATCTATCTCATTCTCTGTCTATCTATCTATCTATCTAGTATCTGTCTATCTCCTTCCCTCCCTCCTTTCCCCTCTCTCTTTATCTGTCTTTCTGTCTGTCTCTCTTATTCTCTCTCTCTCTCTCTCTCTCTCTCTATCTATTTCCTTTCCCTCCATCCCCCTCTGTCTCCTTATCTGTCTGTTTGTCTGTCTCCCTCTCTCCTTCCCTTTCTCTCTATTTATCCATCCATCCATATATCAATCCAACTATCTATTCTCTCATCTAGCTATCCATCCATCCTGTCTGTGTCTGTCTGTCTGTCCGTCTGTATCTATCTATCTATCTATCTATCTATCTATCTATCTATCTATCCATCAATCATCTATTTACTCATCTATCCATCCTATCTATATCTATCTATCTATCTATCTATCTATCTATCCACCCATTCATCTCTCTCTCTCTCTATCCATCCATCTATCTCCTTCTTTATCTATCTACCTATCCATCCATATCCTTCTCTCTCTCTCTCTCTCTCTCTCTCTCTATCAATCCATCCATCTACCTCATTCTCTGTCTATCTATCTATCTATCTATCTATCTGTCTATCTCCTTCCCTCCCTCCTTTCCCCTCTCTCTTTATCTGTCTTTCTGTCTGTCTCTCTTATTCTCTCTCTCTCTCTCTCTCTCTCTCTCTCTCTATTTCCTTTCCCTCCATCCCCCTCTGTCTCCTTATCTGTCTGTTTGTCTGTCTCCCTCTCTCCTTCCCTTTCTCTCTATTTATCCATCCTTCCATATATCAATCCAACTATCTATTCTCTCATCTAGCTATCCATCCATCCTGTCTGTGTCTGTCTGTCTGTCCGTCTGTCTCTATCTATCTATCTATCTATCTATCTATCTATCTATCTATCTATCCATCAATCATCTATCTATTTACTCATCTATCCATCCTATCTATCTATCTATCTATCTATCTATCTATCTATCATCTATCTATCTATCTATCTATCTATCCACCCATTCATCTCTCTCTCTCTCTATCCATCCATCTATCTCCTTCTCTATCTACCTATCCATCCATATCCTTCTCTCTCTCTCTCTCTCTCTCTCTCTCTCTCTCTCTATCAATCCATCCATCTATCTCATTCTCTGTCTATCTATCTATCTATCTAGTATCTGTCTATCTCCTTCCCTCCCTCCTTTCCCCTCTCTCTTTATCTGTCTTTCTGTCTGTCTCTCTTATTCTCTCTCTCTCTCTCTCTCTCTCTATCTATTTCCTTTCCCTCCATCCCCCTCTGTCTCCTTATCTGTCTGTTTGTCTGTCTCCCTCTCTCCTTCCCTTTCTCTCTATTTATCCATCCATCCATATATCAATCCAACTATCTATTCTCTCATCTAGCTATCCATCCATCCTGTCTGTGTCTGTCTGTCTGTCCGTCTGTTTCTATCTATCTATCTATCTATCTATCTATCTATCTATCTATCCATCAATCATCTATTTACTCATCTATCCATCCTATCTATCTATCTATCTATCTATCTATCTATCTATCTATCTATCTATCC